>NW_017259243.1:4071269-4085391 GCF_001594045.1 Atta colombica
AGAGAGAGAGAGAGAGAGAGATACACTTAAATATAAAATATTAAATCTTTAAATTGGAAAACTTATTACATTAAGAGAAAAGTTTTTAGTATTTATAATTATTGCATAGTAAATAATTGTGATTAGACATTTTTATAGTTATCTCTCTTATAATGTTAGTAATAATAACACTGATTTTTTCGCAAAATGATGAACATTATAATTATACACGAAAAATTAAGGGATTATCTATTCTACCCTTCAATTTTCAAGACATTATATAATTTTGTGAAAAATATAATTATAATGATATGATCGAAAAAGAATTTTAAAGTTTGAGGTTTGTACTTTTCGGTTTGTTAATAAAATTGCATTGCAATTTTTTATGGAACTACATGGATAAAAATAGGAATTTATCAAATTCGAAATTTTTTTACAAATTTTACAAAATTCTATTTAATTCATGAATCACATTCAAAAACAATTTAGAACTCTTGAAAAAATCTTTACATACTTGTTCAGCGATGTTACGGTTCAGTGATTTTTTTTTCACTGTTGTTTTTAAACATTGAAATAAAAAGCATTTATTGACTTTGACTGCTTATAAAAGACGAACAGAGTAGTGGTCGGTATTTTTTAAGAAACGAATAGAAAGATTTAAATTTGCTCTTTAAAGTGCATGTGATATATGTATATGTAACACATAAGAGGAAGAATAAATCCGACCGTGCAACCTCCACACAATGCGCGTCTACTGCCAGATAAAATCAAGTGAATATCGTTTTATCCAAAGTTGTTGCTTCGAACACAAAAGATATAAATTATGTTAAGATAATGTTTTTAATATTTCTTCGAGAAAAATCAAGTTGAATAATATTGTATAAGTTGTTTAATTTTTAGCATCTTATTTAAGTAAAGTTTACGTACGAAAAGTTTCTTTATATAAAAAAATATATACTTTCCATTTAATGACAATCCATTTAATGACAAATCAACACAATATCGTTTTCATTATTCACTGGAATGCTAAAAAAGATAGAATGATGTATATTGATTTGTGCCACTAAAATAGAAAACATTCAACGATAGACGCATTTTAAAGAGAGAACAGACTTTTTTATTCATTTTAAAAAATACCGAGCGTTATTCTGACTTTCTTCTTGGGTAGTCAAAAGAGATGTTTTCTGCTTCAATGTTGAATAGTTCGATAAAAAAAAAACGTGTAATGCTGAATAAGTTTGCAAATTAAAGATAAAGGGTAGTCATTTTTTTGAAAGCTGTAAAGTGCTTTTATGTGCGATTTAAATCGTGGAATTTTATAAATTTTATTTAAAAATACAGATTTGACAGATCTCTATTTGCATCAGTGTATTACATAAAAAATCAGTTAGGCCATTATCTAAACTACTAACCTAAAAAATAGAGACTTCAAGCTTTCAAATGCTCTTTGGATCATTTTATTATGACCATTTTTAACGAACTTACATTCTCTTAAACATTGTTTATTCTTGGAGAGCAGAATAGATGATAAGTGATAACACTAATAACTTTTTGATGTAGGATTTATTTTTTAGTATATTTATAATATTCTACATACTACAAAGAATGTATAGTACCTCTATGTAGTGTGTTGTTATGAGAGAGAGAGAAAGAGTGAAAGAGGGGGGGGGGGAGAGAGAGAATGACTATAATATTTTACAGTTGTTTTCGGGGAAAACCGTTTTTTTTTCATATATAAAACTATATGAATTTAAAAGAATTTAAACAAAACATATCTACAACTTATGTATTCAATAAAATAAACAGAATGAAATTTAATTTACTTTTATCAGTGAAAAAGACATAAATAGACATAGTAGTGCATTCCGTTTCATGCATGATGTTTATAATGCATCATTTATCCTTATTTAATATTCGGTGAACAACAAGAATAAATGATGCATTTATTATGCGCATCATGCGTGAAACGAAATACACCCAAAGTCTTCTACACTTTAATTATGGCCGTCAAACATGAAGTGAAATAAAACTATACTATTACAATTTGCTTCTTGTAACAATTAGTCCTGATCTCTCCTGTATTATGTTTCTTAAATAGGGTAATTGTTGGAATTACCTACTTACTGCGAATAATAATTTAGTACGCAAGGATATTGGAACAAAGCAATTCGTAGTAAATTCACATCGAACTATAGTATTTATGCAGCATTGAGCGTATTCCAAATATATAGTATTATTAAGCATACTGTGTAACATAATGAAGAATCAATACGATTGATTTATCATTGATCAATACGAGTGTTATTTTCACTTGTGAATGAATATATGGCTTTATATGCGTTGGTATTGATTGCACGGCGCTGACGTGACATCAATTTTCTCCGGACATGACTCCGTTTTCGACATGAACAATAAAATAATATCCTTAATAGCAGCTGCGAAAGGTACCAAGTTCATGACATTGTCTCAGATTGAACTGAAAGAAATATGTTGATGGCGATCGTGAATTACAACGGGCCGCGACTTATACGCCTGTCGAACCGGTAGCCAGCGCCTTAATGGCGCAAGTTTCGCCGATCACGCAGAGGAAACGGTCTACCATCGCGATTAACATCCGACTGGGTTCCGATTTGCCACGCGTGTCGTTACGAAGCACGCAACACAGTTGCGTGGCGGCAACCGTGACTAGTATATCAGAGGATAATAACACTCGAATACTTTCGCGAAACATACAATTTGGTTATCAATCTTGCGTGCCGTAAGTTCTCGTAATGATAATGAAGGAACTAGATTAAGTATCATTAGAAAAGGGCGGGATCGAAAGGAGTGTGTATTTAACTGAAGTATGCTTATCGGATCGCGCGAATATAATAGACATTTATCATATTCTGAGAAAATAGATTGTATAGCTTTGATTAACAAGAGGCGTTTTATATTTCTTTGGACGCAGTTCAGGTTTTCATTCCTGTGTAACCGTGCGTATCTCGGTAAATGTAGAACGTTGTCGCGGCACGATACCATGGACAGATACTTCTTGTGCGTTCTCTTGCTAAGCGTCTCATGACGGCGGTTTGGTTTTCAAACGGCTTTCATTAGAGTCTTAATTATCCGCCGTGTAATATTAAGTTTTCGAATTTAGCGCGGCACTCGGCTATGGTGGTGTACACAACAACAAGTTCACGTTACGTCACCGTATGATTCGTGATTATTAAGCCTAAAGGAAAAAGAAATACGCTAATGGAGACTGTAATTTACAAAGCTTGTCGAACGAAACTGGTCGCGGCTTAATTACGATTTGTAATGCCTTTTACACGGCACAAGCGTGATATCGTGATACACGCGTGCATCATCTCTCAGTTCACTATGACGCAATTCAGAATGTGAATGTTTTTATTCTTACATATGGCTACATCACTCGAGTAGATGCTTAAGTAACCTCGTCACGTCACTTTATTATTTTCTTAGAAATATTGATATTAAATTCTTTGCTGCTTTGTCATATAATGCTTTTATAATTGTCGCTACATTTATACTGGCAATCGGCAAAAAGAGAAAGGGAGAAGCGTTATTAACTATAGCGGAATTTCACTCATATTAACGATGATCATCAATTATGTCTATAAATCTATAAAAAACAGAGGAAGAGGAATCAATCGCGATAATTGTGACAACACAGAACAATATCTTTTGAAGATAAAGTTGTTGGTATCATAATAATAATAATTACTATAATGCTAATATAATTATACTTTGAAAGCAAAATCGATTATGTTAAAATATAATTTGAGTCATTACATTTATAAAGCATCGATGCGTTTAAGCTTTTTAAAGGTAAAAATCAATCTAACATTTAATTTTAATTTTTCTATAAGTAACAAATTAAATTTTTTGTATACTGAAATTATTAAATATAAGAAAGTTATATGTTTATTTATTACAGAAATTATTTATTACATAATAGAATCAGCTGATAAATTAATTTTTTTTAAGAATTAAGATTAACAGTTTTTATTAATTATATTTTTAATTTAGAAATTATAAAATTATCGTGCAAAGAGAGAACTTATAGATATAATAAAGATTACTTGTAACAATACCTCTCATTATAAAATTGCTATTTTGATCAATATTTTAAAAATATAAACAAAGAATAAGTCTCGAGAATGTCAAATAAAATAAAAAACAACTCGGGCTAATGAGAGTTTTTGCGCAGTAATTCGAGTGCAAAGACGGTTATTAAATTTCTAATTTACATACAAACATTTAATCAATGTAACATAATAATAATAATTACAAACTGTTCGGCTTCACATTTCAAGCCATCTTCAGTGTGTTGAATTATAATAGGAACTAATTGTAAATTCAACACATTGAAAATGACTCGAAATGAAGCCAAAACCTTTGTAATTATTATTATTTACGTTACATTGATTAAATGCTTGTAAATTAGAAATTTGATAACCGTTTTTGCACTAATTACAATCTTTTAATGTTAACAAAATTAATTGTCTGAATGAGGTTTACTTGAGCAACCATTTCATTTGTTTTTTGAAGCAAGTTTCAGATATTTTGGAAGCGATTAAAATCAATTTTTTTTGCACAAATTTATATTAACGATTAAAATCAATTTTCATAAATTCATGTAGCGCAAACATAACACTGACAGTAATTATTATTCGCGCTAGTTAAAAAAAGTAAATAATATGCATTTATTTATATTATTGAGTTATATTATTGAGTTTATAAGATATAAATAATTACGTAACACAATCAAGCGATTATTGATAGAGAACTTATGGAAGTCAAATTATTTTTTAATATCCAGTGCAACAGATTCCAATTTAACATTTTCCAATATCATTCCATTTAGAAATAACATGTCAATAAAAAGCACCGACCGTGTAGTAGCTATATATGTAAGCAATTATATACAGTTCGAAATTATAGAGGAATTAAATGGCATTTTTAAATATAAATTGTTAAATATATACTTTATTAGGCTAAATGTCTTTTTATTTGCGGTTTTTATTAAACTGCAAAACACCATATTATATTGATCAAGAAATTACTGATATTAATTATGCTAGAATTTCCAATATTGGTTTTAGAGTTTCAAACGTTAGTTGTTCATAAAGTTTTGAACATCGATGATTGTAATATTTCAATAATTATTTTGAATTTTCCAATCCAGATGTGATAAGCTTAAAAATAGTTCTTTTTATTTTGTTATATAAATTATATTTATTAGAAATTTATTAATTTTGTTTTATGATATGAAAGGTTTTATGATATGAAAGTGAAAGGTATTTCTTCTTTTATCAGTACATCAATTATCAGTGCATCAATACTTACACAAAAAAGGCAATTTTAATTATCTATCCTATCCTATTCTAGTGTATATATGAGAGGAGTTTGGTTATTATCGGAAAGTCACGCAGTGGCTTTCGTTGATGAGACCACGTTCGTACAAAAGCAAGCGATCTACCTTACTTTTATCTACAATAATCGTTGGCATTTATCGAAGGAATATCATGCCGGGACAAAGAGCATGGATTCCGCTACGTTTTATAGCGTAAAAATGTCCAGTCGATTTAGCCACCCTTCTTCTCCTTAGTCGATGGTCGCTACCGCCGCGAGATCTCGGTCCGACTGGAAAATTGCAATAATAACGGTGATTTTACGTCCATTTGTCCGCAATGAGTGCACGTTGCGCGGAGTGCGGCGGTCGTGTTCACGGTTAGTAAATACCCGGCTGGTGTATATAATTTTCCTCGTGCCACTGAAAGTGCTCGGTTATCTCCTTTTTTTTTATTCTTTCCGTAAACTTTCCTGAACGAATATACGGGAGCCGCAAGCATTCTCAAAGAAATACTAACACTTCGATAGATAACGAGTAGACGCGCTAAGGAATTCTGTAAGAAAACCATAGGCATATGATTTGTGTCGGTGAACACGTTCGGATCATATACTTTTTTCCGCCATTCTGCAAACCCAGATCACGCATGCGAAAAATGATTAACTTACGATAAATATTACAACTGACCAAAGCATTCAATATGATATATTAGGTGTACAACTTTGCTTCCGCCGTTTTTCTATAGATTGCTTTAGCGGTAAGTGATGGTCGAAATAAATAGATCATAGACGTCATACAATAAACTTGGGCATGTCTCTCTGTCAACATAACCCCATAAAAACATTAGTTGATTTGTGTCTGCATCATAAAGTTATTCTCGATTGAAAATGTCAGTTTACGAGCCAAATTCTCGTCATTTGCGGGAGGTTTTAATTTTTTGCTTCAATATGAAGAAATCTGCGGCTGAGGCTCATCGAATGCTTTCAAATACTTATGGTGGGCCGCTATTAGTGAAAGAACGGATCGTGAGTGGTTTCAACGCTTCAAGAACGGTGATTTTGACGTCCAAGGTCATGCTCTGTATTTGGTGGGACCAGCTCGGCGTAGTGTATTATCAACTGTTAAAATCGACTGAAACAATCGCAGGCGATCGGTATCGAACGCAATTGATGCGTTTGAGCCAAGCATTGAAAGACAAACGGCCGCAATACAACGAGAGACACGATAAAGTGATTTTGCAGCATGACAATGCTCGACCCCATGTTGCGAAAGTGGTCAAGACATACTTGGAAACGTTGAAATGGGAAGTCCTACCCCACCCGCCGTATTCTCCAGAAGTTGCTCCCTCTGACTATCACTTGTTTCGATCAATGGCACACGGCCTGGCTGACCAGCACTTCCGGTCTTATGAAGAAGTAAAAAATTGGATCGATTCGTGGATAGCCTCAAAAAATGATCAGTTTTTTCGACGCGGGATTCGTACGCTACCCGAAAGATGGGAGAAAGTAGTGGCCAGAAAGTAGTGGATAATACTTTGAATCATAAATGTATAAGTTTTTTACAATAAAGCCCGAATTTCGGAAAAAAAACGGCGGAAGCAAAGTTGTATATATGTTTAGGTCACACTTATAACAAAATTGAATGTAATTCTATCAATTCTACCATGCAATAATTCTATCAGTACTTTCGAACCTGTATTTCTGTATGTATTATTATTTATATAAAAATTATATTGCAAAGAATTAATATTTTGAAATTTTTTATTAACATACTAATTTAAATTAATAATCCACATTAGCTCGCTCTTTGCAATATAATTTTCTACAAAATTTACGCTTTAACTTTGTATGAAGCATTCACAACTAACGTATTTTTAGTATATATAGCAAATATGATATAAGCAAAAAATATTAAAATATACTCTGTCAACCAATTATTTTATTTCTGGATTCCATGTTATAATATAAAAAATTTATTCCAACAGTTGACGCATCCTACTTTATTTTATTGTAATAGCTTTTTTTATCAGAATTATTACTATTTATATAAATGTAATAATATATTTCTTTATATTTAATTTTGACACATGTAATTGTTAAGTTAATACTGAAGATGATCTAAAAGGAAAAGTTGAAATGTTTACTTTTTATTGCATTTTAATTCTATCCAATAGTCAATAAATTTTATATACGTACATTTATTTAGTTAATTCATATTGACATTATCATTAAATTTTTAATTAAAAATAAAGAAATAAGGCGTATTAATGTATTGATTAAACTGAAAAAAAAATTTGAGATATATTGGAAGGATTGTAACATTATATTTCTAATACCAGTTCCCAATAATATACTACATTAAATTCTATATTAAACTAATAATATACTACATTATTATCGTATACACTTTGTTTTTTCGTATTGCATTGAATTGCTGCGTACACTTCATTTGTTTCGTATTGTATTAAATTATCGCGTACACAATTTCGTTTTTAAAAATTCGGATTTATTAAATGCGTACGTAACGAAGTTCACCTAAACTCGTATTATATCATGAAATTCAATCTGTTTTATTAAGCTTTTTAACTGAAAACTGGAAACTGTTTCGTTTTTCGTTGCATATTCAATTCTATTTCATACGAATGGCTACATTCGTTCTATACATTTCATTGCGAAAGTACCGCAACGATAAATTACATCTCTGAATCTCCTCAGACTCGCAATTAGATGCCTGGATAGGGAACGCTTTGAAGTGTCGAATGCAATATACCCAATACTTGTGAGCGACAATGGGGAATAACGGTCGACCGTAGATCTCGCTTTTGTCTCTCGATCGGCGAGGTGCGATATCCCTGGTACACCACCTACGCTCGGACGAGCTGTCGTAAGTGCGCGATAACGCAAATCCGTACATGGTATATACTGGCTGCAGAACGAGTGCGAAGCAGAGTCCATTCGGCGTGCCCGGTACACCGTATTCGTTGAATTCCAA
Organism: Atta colombica; assembly: GCF_001594045.1. Classification (NCBI taxonomy): domain Eukaryota; kingdom Metazoa; phylum Arthropoda; class Insecta; order Hymenoptera; family Formicidae; genus Atta; species Atta colombica. The sequence continues at coordinate 4,079,596 of NW_017259243.1, forward strand.
TTCCGATTTGTATTCCAGCCACGTTCGTACGCTCTCTCATCCAGGGAGTATCCCGATTGCACAGATTGTTTCCGAAGCACGCCTTGCCCCATACAATTGGCCGCGTGTATAAAGTAGACGTACCATGTTACGATATACGAACGTCATTATTCCTGGAAGAAGTATCCATCCCTTTTCGTCTTCGTTAAGAAAGGAACTTGTGCGTATCCGCGCCGGAAGAACGGTTAAACGGTAAGCTATTAAAAGACGGAATACATCGAGCAAATTATGTTCGTTTGTATCCTCTTGTATCTTACGTTGTCATCTATTTGGCAATTTCTCGGACATCGCGAAGGATGATTCGTTAGCATAATAATTTGTTAGCATCGATAGAAGAATGGTGTCACGCTGATCCTTCTTATAATCGTATAAATCGCGAAATGTTTTTACCTAAGAGATAATAACAAACGTATAAATTACAATTACAGATTTATAATGGCTTGATAAATGGACCGTGTTTCTTTTTATCCATATCATGGCTATCACGGCCCATTCCATTTATGAACGCGTGCGGCGAGGAGTCGCGCGGCATGACGCGACGCGCGATGCAAATAGATAGCTACGAGCTGGGGTATCTCCGACAAATCTCCGGAATCGCAATCGAAGGCCATCGGCGGACTCGTAAATCGCGCTTTCTCTCTCTCTCTCTCTCTCTCTTTCTCTCCTTGTTGAAGGTAAGTCTGCGGATTCGTGAGTCGCAGACGACTCGTTCCGCTTCGGGGGCGAATACGGACACGCACGCATTTACGCACTTACGCGCGTCCGCTCGCACGAATTACGAGCCCGTATGCAGCGCGTGCGTATGTGCAACACGCACTCGCCGGATCCCGCGTCCTGCCGCGGATTATACGCATGCATTTACGAGCCCCGCTACGCGAGCGCACACGAATTGCCCGGAGCGATGGAGATTCTATCGTCTCTCGCACATGCGGATCGCATGCGTCTCGGTGGCGAAGCTGCAAATTGAACATCTGCCGTCTCGTCTGCACGAATGCGCATACGTGTCGTAAAATCCTAATTTTTATCGCAGCGTCGTCTGTATAACGATTGCGAAACGCGGCCATTAAAATTGCTATCCAACTCCATGCCCCTTTATGGTATTACCGATGAAAACCTCGCGATGGCTATTACATTTTCAATGCGAGGTTTAAGGAATTGTTTTATTTGTTCCATCTTTCATCATGCGATAAATCATAGATGTAAACTATTTACATCTTTGATCTATTTTTGAAGATATCATGAAAAGTAGCTTTGCCTAAATTATTTTTTGTGTGTTTTTAATTTTATAAAAATTGCAAACAACGTATAACGCTATTATGTTTCCTAAATGAAACAATTTTTAATCTATATGAATTTACTTTTTTATTTTTGAGAATCTTTTTCTGAGCTCGTCGACTAAAACATTTGAAATATTTTACAAAGTGTGTTCGAGATGTTCGAGACATGTTATCGAGATTTTTATATTATGTAACATATATTGACAGTTTTATATATCAGACAGGTTTTTTTATACGATTGATATTAATTGTTATAAGTTACGGCTGAATTAACACGAAGATTGTATATAAGAGAAATTCTCTCCGCTGTCTATTAACGTTCAAGTAAGCTATTGATTATCTTGAAACGGAGAATGCGGAACATATTCTCCAATTGAAAATATACGAAAGAGGAAACACGCATCTCGTACGTATGATAACTGTTAATTAAGCGTGAGATCGTGTCCGGTCGATTTTTTCTTTCTTATGAAATCTTTCGAAACATACCTTCTACCATGAGAAGTCGATTGAAATTATCACCATATTTTCGTAAGATATTTAATGTAACAATAAACATTATTATTATATATTATATATTATTATATTTCAGTATTTAAATTCATTTCATAAAATTCTTAAGACCCATTATATATCCTAATTGACTAATTTGGTTCATTATATGTTCTGTTTTTATAATTATTGTTATATATGAATAAAAAATAAAACAAATATCATTTAATTTAAAAAATTTTCTATTTGCAATTGGATATATGATATTCTATTGGATATATGAAAATTTTATGCGATCTTTTTTTAGTTTTGCAGTATATTTTGTAAATTTCTGGGATTAATGATAAAAAACAGAAATGAGAATGTACATTAAATAAAAATTATATGCACAATATTTTAGAAGTGTAATATGTGTAATATGTCATTGCGTTAGGAGTTATATAATTTACAATAATGTGTTTGCAAATTAAAAAGTATTGGTGGAAAATATTATTTGCGAATCGAATAAGATAATAATGATGATAATATCGGTTCACATCGTATGCGGTTACAGGGGAAGTACCGCACAGTACCGCTGCAGTTAGATATAATTTTATTGGCTCGCATGTTAGCACGATTTATGTCACAAGTAATTGATACAACACCGTCGACATGTCAGTGATTTGTAATACTATCTATACGTAACAAATTCGCGCAAATTATTATGTAAGAGAAGTAAGATTAGCGGCGCTGTCGGCCAGTCGTGCGTATTAATCGTCTTACGGATCGGGTAAACGGCAACTTATTTTATGTAAAGCGAACGAACCGTTATGGGCCTTTAGCCTGAGAAACTTTAACGAAACCGCGTGAAAAGCCTCATAATTATACGGTAGAGGTTTTACTGTTATTCGCAAATGCAATTAACGCTCATGAGATTAGAAGACCATATGTTTCGATTAGCTACCTGTTGGTAACTATTTGCCACAGGACATTTATTATAATCATCGGCGACGGCGGCTTTCGCTCGTGCGTTTTCCGGACATAAATCTGAAACCTTAAACGAGATGAGTTATCAGTTGTGCTCATAATATCTCTATTTATATTGGAGAATGGCAGTGTATAGCGGTACCCTTTAAATTAGCGAGTATGGCTTTGACCAATTGTGCGATTATTGCACAATAAAGTAGCGGAAGAATTGTCAAGTAGAAGTCAATTAAACGCTTAGCCGTTAATTATGATAATGGCTGTCGAGTATGTTCGCAATATTTCATTGGTATCGTAGTGCGCTGGTTCAGCAAAATTATTAATTATACTTGATAGTTTCATGAGAAGCTCGATCTGAATTCTTTTCCACATTCTTGCTGTCCAGATATCTTTATCTGGTAAAAAATTAACGCATGTACAAACTAATATAATTGCGACATAACATATCTGTGATTGATTGGCTTTCCTGCTACTACAGAGTGTGAAATTTATGGAAGACATAGAAATAACGCTCGCTATCTGCTCTGGAGGCTGAAGTGATAATAAATCTCTCTTATTATACCCAGATCTTCTATTGCAAGTATCTATTTATATGTTAAATAAGAGGGAGGAAACAGTATTAATTCAGATTAATTGGGATGTCAAAATTTCTATCTGTTTACATTTATATTTATTTCAGAAATTTATTATTTAAATTTATCTTGACTTTAATTAACATTGTTATGATAAATTAAGCATAGAGAAGAGTTTGATATTTGTAATTGCATGATAAAGTAATTATGGTTAGGAGCTCTATTTTTATATTATTAATGCTGTAACGTTAGTGTAATAATAATTAAATTTATAATTCTATGAAAAATATGTAGTCAGAAATGATTACAAATTATGGTTAAATTATTAACAATCATTATTCTCTTATTGTCAATATATATTTTGTATGATCTTTTAAAAGTTTTATTTAATCTTAATCAGTGATATATTTTTGTATTTAATTTTGGATTTTTTAAAATTTGGAAGAGAATATTATAGAAAAGAACGTTATAGAAGCTTTAAAAATATATGTATATATATATATATATATTTGTTTGCAGAAATTTTTAAATTTTGCCATTATTTTGTTTATTTTTTATAAAATGTCATTTCTTGTTTTATGTTCTTGATTTTTTGTAACACGAATCTCATCTCTAATATGGAAATATTGATCATGGATTTGTTTGCATGAAAATTAAAAGTTATATAAATAACCTTTGTTTAACCAGCACTTTTGAGAACAATCGAAGTCAAGTAACGAAGAATAAACTGACGGATGATTCATTAATTATTTCGTTTGATTTATACTACTATTCTCTTATTCCGGAAGTCGTTAAAATATTGCCTTCGCGACTAGATCGATAGATCGTTGTTTGCGTTCCCTATGACATGCTCACTTTGTTGAAGAACAGTTAACATCTTGTCCGAGATTGCGGACAAGAAATCCTTGTACGCTGCGTAGCTCTCAAAGAAGTTTTTCTTTCATGTGACTATCGCAGGTATATCCTGTATTTGCTACGATTTTGCTCGTTTTAATGATGCTTAACGGCACAGACAACTGTCTCTGTTATTTACCAGCCGCCTGGTGATGATCCATCATTATGCGAATGTAAAACGCGTATTAAACGCAAGCTATTTTGTGACACGATGGTAAAAATTATTAATTGCAGATTATTCATAATTATAAATAATTTGCCGGAAATTATTTCTATAAAATAACAAAAATAGGTTCTCCGTTTAACTTTTGATAAAATAAATAATAAGTCTTACGTGCAGAAAATTTCCTGTATCTTTAAAAGTCTGTAAATATATTTCATAAATGTAAATATATTTTTTAGCGCAGGAATTTAGATTGTTTTAAATGTTTGTAAATTATAATTATATTTAACCTATTTTTTAATGTCAAATGCATTCGATATTCTTTTATATTTCTATTTATTTTACATATTCATGGTTTGTCATTTTTCATTCTCGCAAGCTTAAATTCCGCTTATTCATGAAGAAGCTAACAAAAATAATGAAGTAAAGAAAAAAAAAACGAAAAGCGTTTAACGCTTTCATTTTAAACGTGTACTATTTCAGCTCGTGGCGCCAGGTTATATTTTTCTTTTCGGTATTTCCGTATTCGTGGTAAAACTCTATGCGAACAGACATTTACTGTTTATTTTTACTGTGTTTACTTTCGTACATTTTATTCGTGAATTATTGTAGTACGCTTTCGCGTTACACGAAATCAATTTCAGTATTAATAGAGCTATTGTTTACTTTTATTTACGTCGGTAGATAATCACATTTATCTCTTATGAATCAATTGTATAATACATTGACACATTGAATTGTATCTTTATGATGTGTTACGAGTCGATTACAGTACATCCTTAAGCAAGAATAATTGATATGTTTGTATAAGATTTAAGTCGAAAATTACACGTTAGAAGATTCATCCTCAATTTATGAGGTGAACGAACGTTCTATTCCAATTAAATGCAAATTGATGATGCGATGTTCGTTTTTTATCATATGTTGTGTGTCTTGTAGTTTATCCGAAACTATGCGACGCCAAATTAAATAGGCTGGAATAGTGACTGACTTGAAAGATAAACGCGCCGACACATATGACGTGGTATAATTATTACATCGCCAATTCAGTGATAATATCAAGCAAGCCGTCTGACATTATTTAACCGCCTTTATAATTTGATAACTGACAACAATCGCCAAGCAAGATACCCAGTTCGTGTTAATTGCTTAATTACTTCCACTTCCTGTTGATACAAATCACGCGACGCATAAGAATAAGGTTGAGCTATTATAAGCTTCAAGATCACGAGGACGCGATGACATACTCGTTGCCGTGATCTTTATGTTAAGGGATGCAATTTTATAAAATATGATAAAAAACCATTAAGAATCTAACAGAAAAAAATAATTTTTTAATATATTATATTGTGTAATATACATATATATATATATATATATATATATATACATATATCGT
>NW_017259243.1:4085748-4088556 GCF_001594045.1 Atta colombica
TATATATATATATATATATATATATAATAAATATAAAGTACGTATAATGTGAATTATATGCTAAATGTGTGCTAAATATTGTAATAAGCGCATTTTGAATTCGATTATAATTCATAAAAATCATCCAAGATGCATGCAAGATAAGAATCTTTCAAGTTCATTTCGGAAGTGAAAATCAATCGCACCAGTAACGCGAAGCGCGCGATTCCACGACAGTCCGCGCTCGCGATCAGACGCAAAACCTTGCATCCAATTTTCTAGGAAAGCTCACGCGCACGAGTCCATATCGAACCACCAAGAGGCGCCCACCAATATTTTATTGTCGGCTGACAAACATGTTCTTTCACACACGTCAGTTTCGAGAACCGGAACGACGTTATCGCACCGAATCGCTTGGCGACACGCTCCGACCTTCTTGCCGCTCTTCTTCTCTTAGCCGTCCTCGAGAAAGAGATTCTTTTGCGAGAAGTTGCCTGGAGGGGCAAGGACACTTTAATCCTCCTACCTTCGAGGTTACCTTCTCAAACAGGAAGAAGAGGAGGAGGAGAAGGAAGAGGAGGAGGAGAAGGAGACGACGACAACGACGACGACGACGAGGACGAGGACGGCGACGATTCAGACTTCAGAAGAGGCAGAATGAGAACGAGGACAAGGTAGAAGCGAGATACCTGATTATCCAAGTATAATCGCGGCAGATGTGGTGGACGGGATGCGCTCAATGTAATCCTACTGGATGACGCCCGCATCCACAAAATCATCATTTGCTCGCGTCGTGTACTTGTTTATCTGTTGTTATATCACATTTGCATTTTGATCTTTAGTCAATTCTGATCTTTTTAAATTAAGAGAAGAAAAGAGAGAGTTCCATTGCGACATTCGATAAGCGAACAGCAAGAGCTCTTTGGACAAGCAGACGTTATTAATCACCGATTTACACGCTGCTGCGCCGATATTTTTCGCTCCGTGCTGAGGAAGTTTAACTTCGAATTTATCGCAATGAGATCGAGAAAGTAAACATTATAATTCACGGACAATAATCGAGTTGGAAGAAGCACGATTCCGATTACAGTTTCTGTCCTCGGGGTCGGCGAAATAGCATAGATCGAAGACGACGGAGATTGTGAATTTCGGAGTAAAACGCTTAATAGTAAGGATTCTCGTAGCGCGCAGCTGTTGTTAGAGTAGAAATCATTTTTAACGTGGATATCTCTTACCTTTGTTATTCTTTTCCTGGCGGTACCTTTAATGAAAAGGCAAAGTTATTGTAACACGGTACCTAATTTCATATTTAATTGTATATTATTACTAAGGGGGATATGCTATCCGCGGAAATTTGCGAGCAGAGCGGCAGAGTTGGTAGAAGCGTGGACTGGTGCCAGATGATGTAGCTTGAACGTAAGCCTGTAGGCATTCCGCTGGCATTTTATTTCGCGATTATTCAATGGCACGTCATTAATTGAAAAATAAATTATGAAGTACAACATATATTCTGCATGGCACGATTAATCTATCGATAATTAATACGCAAATAATGAGAAATAGGAGTCTGGGTTGCCTTGATATCCTTCTTTCTTTGCGCCCAATCTTGTTCTTATTTCAATGCAATAAAGCCGTTGTAATTTTGTACCTCGGAATTAACTCTCTACACGATTCGATTCGCTATGAGAGGGCAAAGTTTAAGTATAAAGGCGGTACCACACTGAATTGTACCTTCGGCGAAGTGTGCGAGAGAGAAATGCACGCGAATGTTGGTCATTAATGCGTTTCCGTTTGTACGTCGCAACACGAATAAAAGGAAGATATGATTTAATTATTTTATGTGATAGCTTGCTGAAAGTACTTGCACGTACTTCTGTTTATAACGAATTCATTTACGACATGGTTATAATTGCATTGTGATATTTAATTTATAACTTTTTATTCGAACAAAATATTATTGTGCTATTGTTTTGTTGTCTTTGAAATAAGTTTGCTAGTTATAAATTTATTTATGACTGATTTATGTAATGATTGGAAAAACAATACATATAGAAGATATATACATATAGAAGATATATCATATCTTAACAAAAATATATTTATTAATTTTTATGTTTGTTATATTTCAATATGCACTAATTTTGTAAAAGATCCAATTCGTATGAATATAACGGAAAATCCTTACTAGAGATTGATGTCAGTATTATTTAAACTACATTTTTAAAAATAAGATTCTGACATGAGAGAGTTGCTCAGACGTGTTTTAAAATACAATTAAGCGCATTATTACTTTGAATGTAATATAATATAGATATATTGATGTATTTGCTGAATTACATAGCATAGTGTGGGACTGCCTTAACACGATCGAAATAGCACATTCGTCTCTGAATAAAGGTGTCACAACGAGGCAGACCACAATACTGAAATCATAAGTAATGGCTCGATGAAGGCGTGACCATTCCCGCCTAACTATCGCCTCGATTTATTTATTTGACCCTGTTTCGGCAGTTTGTGGCGGTGCTTATGACGAAACGTTTCGTTATTTCCGAAGCATTTATGCGTAACTAATGTGATATATATTATCAGATTTTATAATGCAAAGATCATGATGAAAATTTAATGTTATGTGTTATAATTTATTTTATGTATAATGTTATATATCACAAATAATCAATGATTGTATGAGAAAATATAAGAATAGATCAAGTAGGAGAGAATAATGTTGACCATAATACTTACGATTACAGCGTAAATTATAATAGATCAAGTAAACTTATTTGATAAAATTTTATATAAATATTATCGAGCATAAATATATTATATATA
>NW_017259243.1:4088656-4112023 GCF_001594045.1 Atta colombica
TCTATATATATATATATATATATATCAATATCCACGATTTGAACATATTATCATATATAAATAATTAATGTAATCATAGGTATATTAATTGCACATATAAATTCAATTGCTCCTTTATTATTTTTACATTTCATAGAATTTTAATAGATTGATTGTTTTTGTAACTTTTATAGTTCTTGTATATGTAACATTTGATAATCTGACTAAAAAATATTTGTATATCTCATTTTTTGAAACGTGTACACATCAGTGCAAAGTCACGGTTTCTAACTTTTCTCATTTAACTTACAGTGTTCTCGACTAAAGCGAGTCTGAATCATTTAGAGAGCGATTAATGACATCATATAATCTTGCCCCGGGTTATACTCAGACACAAAACATTTTCAGTTGAACATGAATTCACGAAAATTGAATTTAATCGTTTCTAAAGCGATTTAAACTTATTCTCGTCGAAAACTATTACTTAAAGCATAGAATTAAATTATTTCTACTATTTCTGCTCTTCCTTTTTAATAAAATTACGCAAAGTATTATTAACACAAAGTGCCAACATTAATCTAGTTTATCTTGTTATATTATACATTCTTCATATTTAGTTATTATTTATTTACGTATATAAAGACAAGAAAAGAAAATGGGTAATGTCTTTAAAGTTGAGTAATCCACTAAGCGCAAAAGGATTAATTAGAATTCCGTCAAATGATGCTGTGCAATATACGGGAAAGAGGCTGTTAACACGAGTTTCCGACCTCGCGGGCATTGAAACGAACCACAGGCAAGATCCAAGAAAGTTTCCCACGGGAAAGCAAAGAGTCAAGAATACGTTGAATCGTCAGCTCGAGCTCTTAGAGATTTCTAGAGAACTTAGAGATCCCTGCGGGCTGAAGCGCGATCCGCCTCGTCATAGGGCCGCTATGTAAATTTGCTCTCCAGTATCGCGGTTGCGTTTCGCAATTAGTGTGGAATGCACTTGACACGAGAGAATCGGTTGCATCGAATTCGCGGTCGCGATTCGTGAAAAAAGAGACTCGATTTCTGGAGTCGAATACATGATCTCGGTGAGTCGTAAAATTACAAAAAAGGAGAGAGAGATTTCGAGATCTGAATACGCATGTGCTTGTTTCTTTAAAGCCACCTACGCAAGCAAGAATCCTAATTTGGTCATCCTGTACTCTACTCGGTACCGTTAACCGTGCATGCACTATCGAGCGTGCTAGCGCTGCCGCGAGGACCATGTATGATCGCTAAAGAGTTAATTGGCACATCGATTCATGACGGTAATGATGGCGTTGTCGAGGGTAGTCATTAAAAAGAGAATTGATCGCAGGTACTTTAACTATACTTTAGTCTATCCTGATAATTCGACACGCAACATCGATTCACTCGTTCGAATTTTTCACGTTATCCAGAACAGTATATTTTCTTTTAATTAATTTTCTTGTTTGTGTTGCAATTATGTTATTTTTATTTCGAAAATATTAAATAGTATATGTACATAAACTTTTTGCAATTTCTATTTTTAAAATTTTATATCTATGAAATATACTTATAACTTAAAAAAATTTCTAACATATTTTCTTTTTAATATATATATTCGTAAAGACATAGATATTTCTTAAAATAACATAGATTGAAGATCTATTGTTTCAATAAGTTCCTTATTTTTTTCTTTATACAGTTTTACGACCTTTTATATAAGATTTAAGAAATATACAGTAAGAGGAAATGGCCATCGCATGGCATAACTTCAATTTATATGAATCTCATAATTTATTTCTGCAATCTTACTGCACCGAGTCTTGTTCTTTACCGCAGAATCTTTCATAGAGCAGTAATGCTATAAAGAAGATAAATTGCAAGTCTTTTTCAATTTAACGTTGGGACTTTTCAGTGTTCCATGCGCAATATCTTCTACTTTAAGATTAAACGAAGAGAGATTGTTCTTATAACATAAAAGCACACTTAACGCAATGCTCTAAAATTGAGAACATGAGTTCTTTTTTATCTGTGTCTCTCAATGGGATAAGTTGATCCCTTTGAAAATCAAAAGACATGGTTGTATTTTCTGTCACGTATTACGCGTATAAAAGCGATGAGGCGGACTATATATTTATACGAGACCTATTTAACCGAGAATATTTCAAAGTACCTCTATAAAATGTCTAGATTGATTAAATTTTTAATAAGCTTGATCAATTCTATTATATAGCGGAAGTGCCTTCAAATTTTTACTCTATATGCTGTATATTACAATCAGGATGCTTATTAGTTCTGAAATTTTCAGAAAATTTTTATAGGAAAATTAGAAAATTCTCTAATCTTTATATAATCTTTTATTAAAATTTTTATAATTAATTAATTTTTATTATTTTTATTTCTTTAAATCGCAAAATAAACTGATGAACTGGAACAAATAAGAATTTTCTTATTTGCAGCATTTGTATTATTCCACAACATGCAATTGCGCAAGTATAAATTATTTACTCATTATTCTCAAAAGTCTGCAATGTTGGAAGTAAGATATTTATATCAATATTTTAGCGAGTTGTTCGCATACAAATAAATTCATGATTAATTCAAACGAATAAATTCAAGTTGGAAGAGTCTTGGAAGAAACCTCTTTCTTGGAAAACTAATTCGAAACTTGTTAACATTTATTGTCGATTTTTCTTACACCTTGTATAACTCGTAATACCACGTACTCACAATACTAACGCGTATCAAGAGCGATGATAATCGCATGCTAAGCGGATATCGCTTGCGAACGAATTTATCGTCGGGCTAAAGAAAATCACCGAAGGCGTCGCGGCGAGCGTTATCTCGATGCAAAAATACGGTAGATCTATTTCTTATACGCGTATTTCGTGCCCTGGATTCGTATTTCGTGCGAAAACCGGTTTTGCCCCTGCTGAATCGGTGGCAGCTGATAAATCGACGAACTTGATTCGCCCGGAGTCTTCGTCGCGCTCCTGCGGCGGGACCTACTTAAAGATACTGTCGCATGGACGTTTCAATTTGTAATCGGAAATATCTGCGCTCGCGCATGTGCATTATGCAATTTCGGAACGCTATGCATCGCGCCGTGGCTGCTCGGCTATGGGAGCAACATTAATCATCCCCCCGAACTCATTCGGAGGCATCCCCTTGCTCCAAAGCCGGCTTCTCTGCGGAAGCTTCATGACCTTTCCTTCCCCCTTGTATTTCCCTTGGCGAAATTATACCGTGTCTTTCATGTACATTAATTTCACAGCGTCGAACGACGCCTCTTTTCGACCGCTGCAGGGTATCCTGGAAAAGACTTTGAAAACGCATTCTCGTTGAACGCATTTGCTTTCTTTCATCGCGCCATTCCAAGATAATGTTTGATATATTGGGTATTTCGAGAAACGTGCAGAGAAATTAATTTCTATTCATATTGTACACTGTACGTAGTAATAATCTTTTTTCTCATTATCTTTCTTTTAAGCACTTGCGTGTTCTTGGCTATACTATATATACATTCTTGTTATCGGCTTGAATTTTGATTGCAACATCGGTTTTAATTCTCATTCTCGTAAGAATGAATGAACTTTTAATTTATTCCGTAAAATCATATTATAAAGTGCAACTTGCGATGTATTATAAAATGACAAGTTACACATTTCTCACGAAATATTTTATGTCTAAAATAATATATTTAGCATAAATAAATACAAATTTAATAATTAAGCGTTTATAATTTTTATTAAAAAACGAAATATTCAGAGAGAAGAATGTCTGGTTAGATTAATTGATTTTTTGATTGAAAATGGATGAATCAAAATTTTCTGATTCATTCATTTTTGACCGGAGATCTTTCTCGTATATATTCTAATTAATCCAATTAATTAATTTTATTAAAAAAACAAAATCTCGATATTAATCTTAAAATCCGAGTTTAATTAAGCTTCAATTTATTCTAAAATATTTTAGAAATTCATTATCTCTTTAATTAAAGATTAGTTCGTCTCTTATTATCATATAATTTATAATTTTACAGAGGGAATTGCTTGTCGCTACGGCTGCGTATTCAAAGGTTAGTACATACTTTCGCATATTTTATTGCGATCAGTAGAAAATGATAGAAGTAAAATACAGTGAGAGATCGTAACTTCTTGCGAGAATATGCAAATCTTCGTTAGCGATTTTATCACGAATTATTCTCCACAAAATAATGTGCATTTTGAAAGACTTCAGTACTGCATTTGTAATCATTCATTAGTCTGCGTTTAGTTGAATGTGTATTTTTACATTGCTCCGAGATTCAGCGAAAAAAGATCAGGAAAGCCAACATTAACGATGCGACGCATCGTGTCGTCGAAGAAATGCCATGTGACGTTAACGAATGTATTGTGAGCGCAGAATCGTTGACAGCTTTGTCTTGCGCTGATATTGGTAATATATGCATTACGAGAGCTTATTAACAACTATACTATATATTGCGTGGAGTCATTTCTAAGTGATTGTCACACAGCGGGAATTTCAGCAATACTGTCAGTATAAATTCCTCTATATTCTTTTCCATAAACTTTCATATAAGTTTCCAATACATGATGTTGTTAGAGTTCGTAATAATTACTGTATATTAATACACAAAATATTAATACACTTTAAAAAATATGAATGCAGATATAATATACTATACGATGTTTACATATTTTTTACTATGTTGTCGATTCGTATATCAAAATGCAAATCTATTTTGTGTAGTTTCAAAGTAATGTCCATGTTAACGCACTTAATAAATAATAAACTAAATTTAAGTCAAATTTAATATATTTTCTTGAGTTAAATAGTTTATTCCATTGTTTTAGTGAAATTAACAATATATATTAAGTAGACGCTGTGGCGATTTGTAGAAATGAAAAATAATTCCAACCGGGTATAATTTGACATAATTTAATTGCAATGTGCATGGTTTAAAACCCATGATTAAATCCATTTTCTTGATATTTATAAATATTAACAAGGATGAAAATTATATTTGATATTCATGATGTTAAATTCACACTCATATTTTTTAGAGTGTTAGTTATTCAAATATACTCCGTTATGAATACTAATACTTTGAGGGATTCGAATCACGATTTTGTCTACTAGAAATTCTACGAAGAAAAGAAGTATATCGCGCGTAAAAAAGGAGCGGCTATTGACTGGAGAACGATGCATCTTGCAAAAGTGGCGGCGGCGGCGGCGGCGGCGGCGTCGATGCCACTCTGGGGTCGAAGGTTAACTCGCCCAACGTCGGAGCATAGGCGGAATATAGATGCACGGTACCGTTCGCCGCTTCATTTCCTTGAGTTATGGTCAATTACGGATGCCTTATCTCGTCGGCGTAGGTCCACGACTACCATCCGTGAGAGAGAAGAAGAGAGAAAGTAAGCGAGCGCACCTTCTTTATTCTCTTATAGCCGCCACGACCAGGATAATCTAGCGGCGTGTATCTACCTAGGAAAACATTCTACTCTGCGCAACTCAACTAAATTATCTTCTTTTCCAGTTTCTCATGAAGACGAAGTTTAATCGGTGGCCAACTACCCGGGTTTAACGAAAGATCGATTGATCGATAACTCGCTCCGCGAAAATAATATCACGATCATTTTAAGTGCTTGTCGTTTGAGTCAAATATCTCATTATACTAACATATTTAATTATTTTTTGATAGAAACAATAAGAAACAACTATAATATCAATCCTGATTCAATATTGCAATTATTTGTCAATGAATACTTGATATGAGAAAGAAGAGATGAGAAAGAAATGTAAATATTTTGATATGATAAATTTTACTACATTTTTACGTAAATAAAAATTTTGAACAGTTCTATTGCCCTTAATGAAGTATCCTCAATATTATATTTTAGATGTAGATTTATGTAATATTTTTATAATTTTGATTTTTTCTATAACAAGTTTTTTCCAATTTGTGACAATCTTTTTTTTTTTAAAAAAGTGTTACGAAATAAGAATTCTTTTTCTGAAAATATTGAAGTTTTTGTACATTCCTACATGCGAAGTTATTGCGCATTTAATGTAGTATTGCGAAGCAGTACGATTGGCCTCCACAAAGGTTTGTTATGCAGCTGTAAAATAACTTGCATTTTCGCATGTAACATAAAATATTTTTATAAAATGCAGACAATATAAAAGCTTCAGAAGGTTAAAAAGAATTATATTTCTAAAAGAAGAAAATGAATATATATTTATATGAAAAAATGAATATATTTCGACGATTTGAATATGAAAATTTTATCTTATTATGTATTATAAATATTTATGTTGCATCTTATGTTTGTCAATGAAAAGTTATTAATATATTTACATCTAAACATAAATTTGAGAATCTTAAGAGTAAAGAATGTAATAATATTATTGGAACATCCTGTATGTAAGATTATTAACACCGTTTTCTTTCCCGATCCCCGCATGTCCGATACTCGCCTGCGCCACATAATTAAATTTTACATTTCGCCGCGCTTGCATCTCTCAGAAACGAGCTCTTGAAATTAATCTCATTCGTATAAATTGGCCGATGAGCCGTGCGAATGGCCGAGTAGTCGTGTTTATACCTAGCAATCAGCATGCGCGTTTTAAGGACGAGCCAACGATAGTGAAAGTCGGTGCAGAAAAGAACATTTACAGCGAAAGTCAATCTCGTTTGATCAAGGCGATTATATCAAGAATGAAAAAAGGAAGTCTTTTCAGCTCGTAACAATTTGAAATAAGTACATTATTTGTCACGCTCCGTAATTAAACGGTATATATTTTTAGATTTTATTGGTCAGACATAGGATTAAACGGATTTTATCGTTTTAGTTGATCAAGAGAATTAATTAAGATTAAAAAGATCTATTAAGATTTGAGTTTTAGATTTATATCTCTCTTGATTAAAAAAGTCGGAGCTTGTAATAAATAATTTAGATAGATACGCTGTTTCTACTGTTTTATAAATAAGGATCATTATATAGATAATTCAGTAAAAGAAAATTGATGGTACATTAGAAAAAGAATCTGGTTACATTAATTGAAATTTTGATTGGGAACTGGACAAATTAAAATTTTCTTGTTAAATCTATCATAATGCTAATTGAAATAATTAGAATGTTGATTGATATAATTAGAATCTTCTAGCTCGTCCATTTTCAATCAGAAATTTTTCTCAATGTAAATCATAAATATAAGTAAGTCATAAATTATTATTTGACTACATTTAAAATTAAAATTGAAATTTTCCTAAATCTATAAGATTAGTTTATCATTGTCATTCTACAGAGCATTACTTAAATTTCAGTCAAATATAGACAAAAAATTTTGAGAGCAAAAAACAAATCTGTTAGATTGAATTTGTAAGATTGAAATTATTTTTTCTTTCTTAAATCTGACGGTTTCTGATCCGAGATAGGCGCATTAATTCCTATTCCATTAGTACCGCTATAAAATTGACGAGGATAAGAAATCCACAAAGTAAATTTTATGTCTCGACACCTTGGAGAGATTTAATATCGTTATTAATTTTATTATCAAATTTTTTGAACTGTCGATTTATAGATTCCTGCTTGGGTATTAAAGAATCCTATGCTTCCTGGTCCGCCGACGGCAGGATGTGATAATTTTGTAAAATTTCGTGCGTAAAAACATGCGATGTGGAGATGGCGAGCGAGTTGCATCGAGTTGCTTGGAGTTTTCGCAACTTGTTACTGTGTGCGTCCCATCGAGTCTCTCGATCCCCGACAGGCATCGAGAATTTGCATTTCGTGTTTTACGCGTGGATAATAACGTTGCACGCTCCGTGCACACTGACTTGCGCGATTCGTCATCCACTGAAACACGGGGATGCTCGTTGAATGCCTCGGTCAGAGTTTTCGTATTAAATTACCTGTATTAATCGGACGTGGGAGAAGTACCGTTAGTCAACGCCGAGACTGCCTGCTCCGAGTGCATCGCGACAAATGTTCGTCTCCGCTGAATCTCACACGGCTTGGTATCGCGCGTCTTAAGTCGGAAATCAAATGCTTCCTAGGTATTCTCTCAACCAAGTACCACATGATAATGACATATATTTGTAACTCACAGCATACAAAAGATCGTCATTCATCAAAGCTCGGATTGCATTCACGAGGTATAATTTCTAACGTGACTGAGCCTAAGAATAATAGCGTTTTCCACTGGAAAAACCAGTGCACACTGAATTCTATTAATGCAAATCAATTCATATTTTCAGTGTTAATAAATAATTTAACTTTTAATTATATATTCTTTATTATCACGATAATCTTATAATCTTATTGATTAAATTATTAATGCTGAAGATATGTAAACCAATTGCATTCAATTGCATTAGTTTTCCCAGTAGAAAACGCTAATAGTTTTGCGCATTAAATTTTAATTTAACACTTAATTTTGATGCGATGATTGTGTTTCCCATTTAACTCCAATAGAAAATTTTTTATATAAAAAAAATATATATTAATATACATATAAATATATATAAACGTATATTAATATATGTAATTATATATGTTTATATATTTACAGATATTCTTATTTGACAAATTTTTTACCTAAAGGAATGGTATCGATTTTGATAATATTACATTTATTGAATACATACAAATATATTCGATTAAAACAAAATACATCTAATTTTTTCATTTTTTTTTATAACGTAGTTCACGCATCTCAAGTTCGTGAGCTGCAATGGCTTTACACAACAGAACGTTACTGAAGGAGACTATTTTCAGCGTTGTCTTGCTCACGATCGATTTATTCAGCTGCAAACAGAGACGCATTGGTGACAACAGGGCGGGACAGAGTCGCGGCTTCACGACGCGCGTCACATTGTTCGTCCTACGTGGCACTTAATCTTCTTTCACTCTTTCAAATACTTCGCGTTGTCCATTCGAGACACAACCAGTTGGTCGACATTTCAAATTTACATCCAGCTTGACCGATTATTGGCGTTTGCATTATACTGTCTATACGTAATGTTCACGCAAGTGTTATGATTTCTTTTATTCATCTTCATTTTTTTATTCACGTCATTTTCGCGATGAAAAAGATTCAATTTCCAAGACACATTTAAGAAGATGCTATTAGTACTATTTATGTCATTTTATCTTTGTATTGTATCTGATTAATGAAAAATATAGAGTGACACAAACAGCATTTCCTCAAACGCATTTCTAGTAATAATACTCAGATATAATCATCCATTAGTAATGTGAAATTTTCATTCTTCATTTGCACATACAATCTTGGTCTTCGAACTCAGTACAGATTTTTATTGTCTCAGATTGTATAACAATTTAAAAAATGTAAAAAAATTCTTACATTCTCTTGCTAAGGCTGTAACAAAGAATTTTTACTATCATAGAAATTAGATTGTATTTTACATTTTTTTTCAGATTTAAATTTCTATCAGAATTCATAATCAAAAAATTGACTGTGCTTGTAAACTCTAACTCAATGGTGAGTTAGGTATTCGATGTTATTGCAACAAGAAAGAGAAATATAGTGAAAATTCCCTCAGAATTTATTTACTTTGAGATAGCATCAAATGCGCATGTAACTTCTATGATGCAGTGCAAATTGCTGAAGAAAGAAGAGATAGCCATCCATTGTTGGCGACAATGAAATAAATGATGATTCTTGGGGATGCAAGTAGGGAAGAAAGAGAAGACTATAAATACCGGCCTATGGCATTCTCGATGTTGCAATTCGCCCGGGGAGGGTTTCGCCGCTTTTGAATCTAAATTGCATGTGCAGATAGGGCGGCGCTCATAGAGAACGTGAAGCGCATAAAGATACGCTTTTGCTACTTATTAAGCGATGTCTCTTTGTACATATCGAGCTTATCGTTCGCTCAGGCAATGCAGCATGATGTTATGTAAATCGTGTTGCGGTTTATGAACGCATCCATACACCATATGAGAATTGCGACCCTGAAGCAATAATAGTCATTAGCGTCATATTTATCAAGTCGAGTAAAGTCGCGTTTCTCTCTCATTCACGATTCGCGAGAGAGTATGAAAGTTAATTTCTTCGAGCTAGCAAGGGACCGACTCTAACGAACGGACGACCTCGACTTCTCGAAGCTGACTTTCTTACGTCTTATAGAAGTTGGACTCTTCTACAGGGTCTCCCTATCTTTTCCCGTGGCTCTTTTTCTGCCTTCGACTTGTTAGAATGCGGAATGTGTTGCCCGCGGTCAGGGCTCGCAGTGACTTCTTAATCGGATATACGAACAAAATGCGCATCATCGTCAGATCGCTTGCATGAGTAATTACCTTATCATTCGCGATCATACACGATGCCGCGAGCGATTCGACACCGCCGGGTAGGAACGTGCGAAATCTTCCAAGTGATGAAATATGTCGAAATTTTTTATATCAAACATTACATTTAAAGTTAAAAAAATGTAAAAGTATTGAGAAGTGTTACATTTTTAGATCATTATTCTTCTTTTTAAAAAATTTAAAAGTTTTCAAGAGCGACTTTGTAACTTTTTATATTATATGCATGAGTTAATTAATTGTTTTTTGTTGCTGGCGATGTTGAAAATTTTAACTAGCTATTTTCATGCTAATATCTTACTTGATTGTTATTTAATAACCTCGCTATAATCAAGAGTTAAAAAAGTTATAATTAAAAAATTAAATTGCTATTAATAAAACAAAATGTATTTATAAATTTGCATATGAATATTATTAAGCATTAAGATTCGTTTTGATCGAAAATAGGAATCTTTTTCTTACCTGTCTGAATTTCATTAGTAATTGTTATTAATGTTATAAATAAGAGAAGAAACTTAATAGAATTATCACTAAGGAGCTATTCATAAACTTTTATTATCTAATATCTGTTAAATTTTATAATCAATGAAGTCAAAAATATCTGGAATTATAATTATACATTATTATATTGATATTATTTTTGACGATGTCTATTGTATTTTTTATAAGAGTGAATATTTTATGTAAAGTAAAGTAGTATTAAGTGAATATTATCGAGGAACTTGCGTCAAAAAATATGTTTTGAATGAAATGAATTACGTCAGTCAAGCAAGAATCTATAAAGATGCCGACTATATATTATACAGCAACGCATCTCAGTATACTTCATGACTGAATGAAAAAGTGAGTGATGTAAAATAAGCTCGCAATAAAGAACCGGATAATCTGGATGCGTCTGCGGTTTCATCGGTTCAAACGAGACTGCTGGTAACAAGGCGGTGCATCGAAAGTGAATTCGCGGACATTATAATCTTACAGATGTGCACACGCAAAGTGGATATTTGCACTTCGTATCACACATTCAACCGCAGCGGTACGAGGGTAATGGAAAACGCACGTTAATCTTCCCTAATTTTCCTCGACCGTGCTAGGCGCGCCCACTAATTTCGCTTTGTCATCGCGATAACGACGATTAACGACCTAACGGACAGGCGCGTTTCGTTGAGTATTTCGGTGTTAACTCCTTAACATGTTGACACGACTGTACGGCTGGCGAATCAATTGAAGAAACAAGTAAATCATTCAAAGTTATTAATGATCGTTCTAAGTTTGCTCTTAAGATCTCTTAAGGTTTGCTCTTAAAAGGAATCGTCAAAACTGACTGTTCCTCACCGATTATGTCGCATGGTATAAAAATATTAGATCCATATTTTTTATGCGCATATCTTAAAGTTTAGAGGACAAAATGACCCCTCGAAAATTAATTTTTTATTTTCAATATATCTTTAAAACTATAAAGTATATGAAAAAATATTTTATACAAAAGTTTTAATGATATTTTACTTTAAAGTGTATTTACTTTACTAACAATATTTATATTTTACGAAGTTTTTTAATTTACTCTCAATTCCAGAGATTGTTTCGACTGAGATAAGCACATAAAAAAATATTTAATATTTTTTGATACTTTAACATATTTAAAGTTCATCAAAATCTACGAAGAACAGTTCTTTAATAAGATTTATATTATGAAATATATTATGAAATATCGTTGAAATACTTATCTTAGAATATCCACTGTTGTGGAATTCTTGAACAATATTTCCATCTTTTTGATGTATCTTTTAGTTATTTTTATCGCAGTCAATTTTAATGTTAAACTTGAATTACTTAATCAAAATTTTCTGCAAAAACTGATTGTTCATATCTTTAGTTATTACGGTAAAATTTTATAGAATTTTTGAAGTTTCAAGAAAATAAGTTTTCCTTTTCTCTTGAAAAATTTGAAGACTTACAGCACATCTTTAGTTATTACACAATATTTTGTAGAATTTTTAAAATATTAATTTTTGAGAAAATAAGTTTTTTCTTTCTCTTGAAAAATTTAAAAACTTACAGGGTTTTGCTTTGACACACATTTTTTATATTTTATATCTTTTATACATCGATATTCTCATTCTTAATTAATTTTAAAATTTATTTCTAATAAAAAAACTGTTTCTATATGCACGCGTGCGCGAGATGTAAGAAGTAGTGAGCATTTATCTATGGCCCGCCAAGTTAGATTATACAATGTCTTGCATAAAAATAATACTTAAAATGTATGTAGCGATGTTGAATCTGAGGTACACAGCTATCTGTTTGCTTACTCATGTTTTATATTAAGTTATAATCAGAGATAACTGTGTTCGTTCAAGCTTGAAATGCCTCAATATCTTGACGGTCGAGACTTCTATATAATTCGTTTTTATCATTTTGAAATAAACAAGTTCAATTCTGTAATAAATAATTAGATTTTGCAATAAATATTTTTTTCATTATAATGGAAAATAAGATATTAAATATTTTTTATCATTCATCTAATTATTTATCTAATTATATTCTTGTTTTCGTTTATCAATTTCTTTGATGTCATCTATTCTCGATATTTTCTTATATTTTTATTTCCTTATCACGTTTGCACATCTAATCTAGTTCTACACGGAGAGTCTTCTGAAATGCAGCTCAAATTTCAAGAGTTGTATTCGGAGTGTGTCTACGTTGTTGCGCATTTTGCGCACTGTTTGCACGCACCGATTGTAAATTTCGCAGTACCGGTTTTCCTTAATCAATGAAGTTTCATTCACAGCAGAATGAACCACGCTGGAGAGAAGAAGCTAGTACGGACTAAGCGACAGCTTCGGTTCTCGCACATGGTGCTCGTTTTTCGCGCCTCTGGTTTCCCTAATCAGAGGGATAGGAACGGGGACAGATAGTGTATGAGAGAATGAATCTAGTCTTCTCGATGCTTTCTTATTGGTTCAGGGCGAGGCAAGCGAGTGGCAGGCAGGCAGGCAGGTAGATAGGCAGGCAAACGGCAAGCAAGCAAGCAAGCAGGCAGGCAAAGCAGGCAGACAAGTAGGTAGGAGAACTTTCGTTCGCCAACGATTCTTCTCGGCGTTATGCACGCGCGCACAAAGTCGTACGTCATGTCGAGCCGTTTAATGGCCTTTTAATACTACCTTACGAGCGGCATGTTTCCCCACCCGCACAGCTCTTTCTGCCACAGCCGGCTGGACGCTACCTTTGAATAAGGCGACCGACGGACACAGCGGAGACTCCTCTCTCTCGCTGCGAGATCGCTCCGTTGAATCGCTAGATGCTCTGTCTCCGTCCGATATAGCAATTGGAAATTCTTTAAGGATCTGTGTCATCAGTCGAGCCATGGATCGTAAACCGGAGGCGAATTCCCGCCGGAGAAAGAGACCGCGCGATTTCGATCGTTTAGCGGCCGCAGAGCAGATCTTCTCTGTTCGTGAGGATACCAACGGTTACGCGCCGCTGCGCGTATCTCCCCCGGATCTTCTTTGTTACTCCGATCACGCACGGATGACTATACCTATGGATATACACGCGAGTGTGTTTACGACAAAATGGTTGAGGTAATCCGTGACCTTTAATGATTTTACGATACTAAGAATTCAGTTCAGTTGTCCAAATGTTTATCGTCTTATTATGACTTATCATAATCAGGATCGTATATTTTAAGATACGTGGAATTACATATTGTTTACGTTAAGTTACATTAAGATTATGCAAATCTTTTTTTATGTGGACAGTATAAGCTATATAAAATATGTAAATTTTAAATTGGATAACATATTACAGAAAAAAGTAATTAAGTTTTATAAATTATTATATCTGACTAATATTAATAAATAAAAATATACAAGCGAGATTAAAGCTTTATACAGTCTAATGCAACAATAGAGAACATAGGCTTCGATGATTCGTAAATTGTTTAGGTATAGATGACACATAGTAAAATAACATAATTTACATACATTTACGTTGTATACACGTAGATGTAGATTATATTTTACACATAACTCTGATCACAATAACATTTGACTTTATTAATTGTAATTTTGAAAAACTATTTTCTAGGAAAATTGCAATTTTAGATTTTAAAATATTGATGGATTAGCATTCAATTATGTTTTTTTAATATACGAGATTGATATTTGTGATTTTTAATTCTTAGCTATTTTTAATTGTACAATACAATTGCAGTTTTATTATTTTCTCCGTTAATATTTTTAAACAATGTAATATAATAATATAATGCAAAGTTTATAAAGCTGCGTAGGAATTGTTCGTTTGAACGAACATTAGAGAATACAGGATTCATGTTCTGAGTTGCTAGTGAATTTATTTAAGAGGAAGCAGTATAATGCCGCCGGGAAGAACTGTGCATCGCGTCTAGTAATATGTTAGACAACCCCATTATTTGTTCACTTACCAACTTGAGTTTCATTAAGAAGAATTTTCACGGAGCTCTTCTGTATGCATGTCCACAAGAATCGATTGCCATAATTTAACGTAGAGAGAAACATTTCTTGTTCGTCGATAACATGAAAAGGTGAATCGATCGTTATGTCGTAGGCTGAGAAATAAATTTTCGACTCGAATTGCTCTCGCGTAAACTAACGCTCGTGTATATGTAACATTTTACGACATCGGAGGATACATATAAATAATCGCTTGTTGACCGGCGTTAAAGTGTAACGTAAAATTTTATCATTCATGGTAACACATTTCTTCTCGTTGCGCGATTTAAAAGCGCTATATAATTTTCAGGGACATTCGATCGCATACGAAGATTTTCTTACGTATGTATTGCGACGATTTGCCGCAATCGTCGGTCCGATTACGGTTTCAAGCGAAGCATTTACTAGCGAAGTACTTATTTCCTGCGTTATTTCAGTTTGCCCTAGCGTCGCTAGTAATCATTAAAATACATTCCCAGAAATTGCGTGATATTTTCGAATCTCTTCGTTCCGCTAAAGCCAGCAATATCGTGTTATATAAATAATACTGTAATCAAGACAACTTTGTGATAATTTCTATTTTATTGGGTTTATCAGATAATCTTTTACAGCTTACTATGAAAATGACATGTATTTATAAAGAACCGGTGTCGCTTTTACTCGTTCCAATGGATTTTTTCCTTCTTTTGATGATTTTTTGTTGCTGCATTTGAAAAATTTTAACTCTTTTATAAGCTTTTCTGTAAAGGATATCTGTAAAATGTAATTTTTATAGCTTATAAAATAACTTCGTAAAACAAACATAAAAATTATCATTAAATATATAATTAATGTTTTGAATATTCCAAAAAAATGTCTATCCGGCAAAGATATAAGACAACGCAATGTTCATTTATCATAATTAAAAATACTTTACCGACATCCTCGAAATTCAATGGTTCCATTTGAATTTTCGTCGTTTCTTATAAAAATCAAAATTTTAATATTGATAGTTTTCGATGCTTATATCTGTGCAAAACGATCATGGTTTAAATTGTCGCGTGTGGGATTAAAGTTTGTGGAAACTAAATGTAAATTTTTTCTTAGAAGTTATCTTGCGTAAAATTTATCCAAAGTAAATTTCTTCCTCAATCTTGAAGTAAGCGTACACGCTTCGGCTTTAACTTTGGCTTACTTGCTTATCAAACGCGCGCAAGCACTCCTGAGCCACTATGTCGTCTTTACACGTACGAACTAAATCGACGAAGTTTCAGTTAGTTCAACTATAAATGCAGTCTAATAAAGGCGAATATAAAATACTCCGCCTATATGTTTTATCTATTCGTGTAATTAATTAAAAGGAAAAGAACTAGATAGAAGATGAGATAGAAAGTTAAGAATTAATAAGAATAAATACAATAAATGAATGAAAAGAAAAGATTTTGAAAGTTAATAAAAAATTTATATAATTATTTTAGAAACAAAATAAAAAGAATGATTGATTTTAATTATATGTTTATGTAAATAGCTTATTATATGTATATACTGGAAAGCGGACGATTTGTAGTCTATTCAGTAATAAATTTTTTAAGCTTGAATAATATTTTATACTATGTATTATAAAGTCACTAATTTTTCTGCCTTAAGATCTAGTTGTGTGTGTAGATTTTTAACATTTTTTTATGATATTTAGGCAGCTAGAAAGTATTCTAAATTCTTTGACCTGTCTCCTTTATAAATGAACTGTTTTTATATTAAAAAAGTATTAGAAATATACACTATCAATACAGAATTCGGCGAGAATTACACATTTCGATCTATTTTCAGCTTAATTTCTCGCCTCTTATCTTATAAATCTATGCGCAGTTTAAACGCCGATTGGCAATATTCAAAATATTTTTTAGTCACGTTCTTCATTATATAATTATTTCAAAATTTAAAGACCGCACCGTGTATTTACCTGATATATTTTGGGGAGTAATTATGCAGCTTTTGATTTAATCTAGATAATTCTGGCCATAATACAACATGAGTATAATGTGAGAATAGATATCGTATGTCGCACATATTACCGCCGTTTCTCTTTCCACCATTTGTTTTGTAACTCGCCGATCACACCACTTTCCTGCAACTTTAATATGGCAGTACATAAATCTATGTGATAAAGTATATCGTAAAAATTATTTTATTAAAATCGCTTTCATTCAATTGCAAAAATTTGTATAACATGCACAAAATTAAGAGTAATTGACAATAATATAATAACTTGTCACAATTATTATTTTTACTGTATTATGATTATATTATTGTTATTGTATTATGATTGAATCATCCATCTTTATCTCATTGCTATTCCATAACCTTTGGCGTCTGAGTCCACCTATTCGCGTCACATTATAATGTCTATGTTTAATATACTCTATTGACAAGAATTCCATAAAATATGCATAATTTTCGTACTATACGTTCCATAAGCTTCGTTACTTTTCATAAGCATCTTATCATGAGTCTTCATGTAATTGTATATGGTTCATATAATCGCATATGGTTCATACGTGGAATCTCGCAAAACGAGATTGACTACTTCGAGCTACCAAGCATTTCCATAAGTAATAACGCGGAATATGCACTTTTAATTAATGGTTATCAACTATCACTGTTTCTTCCTTTTGTGAATCATATCACTCACCTTAAAGAATGAGAACATCGAGCCATTAATTTGTGTCACTTGATTTTTTCTTGATTAATCAGTTTTTCCATCACTTGAAAAAACGACGGATTTCGTGCAGCTGCTAAATTGACGACATTGGTACAATGATACAATGACAATCAGAATAAAGAACCATCATGCAACACCTAAAGCTCTTGTTGAAATTTCTTTGAAATGTATACTACAATTCTTTTCGATTCCATTGTTTATTTTAAGGGCAAAGATACATGACGGATAAAGTATAGATCAATTGTTTTATCGTTTATAAAAAAACAATTAAAATTATATCATATCTGCGCAGTACATATTATATAATGTATATACGCAGTTACGTATATTGCTAAAAAACATTCTCGCCGTAAGATAAACATTTTTAAACAATATCAAATATTGTGTATTCCCGAAAGAATATTTTAATTACGGAAAAAAACATAAGATTTATTATTATACTTATCTTAGAAGTCTCATTCCAAAAGACAAAACTGAGCCAGACTTTGAAAAAGAATGGAAAATTTTTACTCTTTTAGAATGAGATTTTTACTTGTTTGACATTCATTCCAAAAGAATGAAATCTCATTCCAAAAGAATGAAAATCTGCCAAGAAAAAAAGAACTTTTTCAAGAGTGAAAATATTTTTATTTTTTTTCAAAGACTAGTTCAACTTTCATTTTAAAAAATTTAAAGAGTAAAATAAAAAAATATTATATATATGTATAAATTGAATATTATTTTTTAAACATTGTTTAAATTCTATGATGTTTTGGCTAATTATAGAGATTTACAAATCCCTTGACTTGCCTACAAACGTTTGGTCTGCAGATAAATTAGAATAAAAGCTGACTGTATATACGAAGTGGACGACACTTATTAATCGTGCACACTATAATCGATTCTGAGACGTATGCAAAAACCTGCAATGACATGAAGTTTTATGCGCTCAAGAACTTGTTTGATTTCATGTAAGAAAAATTCTTAAGGCACACTTTGTAGACATTGGCAAGCTAAAGTGGATATCGCTTGGGTGCAAATCCGGTAGAAGACTTCAGGAATCCGGGATCACTAGAAATGAAGTATTTGTCAAGGTGAAGGATGTTTCCAATACTTCCGCCTCTTTGATGCACGGATATGGATTTGTCCATTCTACGGGACAGTTTTCCAATTACAAATAATAATGCTGTACGCTCCAATCACACGTACCCAAATGTCTTTCGAAAAGGGTCTTAGAAAGGATAGTAAACCTGGAAGGGTCTTTGATAGTATCTTGTACAGAACGTTTATATCTGATATATTGTTTCATTCAAAATAAATGTTGAAATCTCAGTGTATACTTGTCGATTATATTATGAATATATTATGAATATACCACGTTTTATTTAAGTTCATAAACGAGTCGTAAAATCTAACATTTTCTTTCGCAGCCGTCAGATCTGTGATTGCTAAATTTGTTTCCTTCAAGATCAAATAAAAAAATTTAGCGTGTTATAAAAAAATTTCTATGAAAAATATTAGGTGTATGATAAAATTAATATTTGTTTTTTTATCGATTTATGTAGGTCTTTGTATCTTTTTATGTCTTTTTGAGTTATTAGATTATAAAATGAAAAAAAAGATAAAAACGTCTTTCGAAAATATTAATTTAAAATACATTTAATTTCGTATTAATGATGAACCGATTTTTGAAAATAAATGGAAATCATCAGATTCTATCGACATATCTATGAAGAGGCAACTGCTTTATCGGTATAAGAAGCTACAACGTGTTGATCTCGTATTATATATACGATGGAAGGTAGCAGCACTATTCACGTATGAAGTTGACTCAATATATATGATTCGTATAAGATAAAATCAAAACGCGGAAGAATTTCATCGACTTACACTAGCAATTATTTTTTTCCAGCATTCTATCCCATTTCTTAGTTATATTATTAAATGATCCGTAAGCTTCGTCAGTCTGGACTTCAAATATATAATTAAATCCTAGTATCTTGCTCATTTTTTGAATTATATCTATCACGAAACCTTCGTATCGATCATTTCCAATTATTTCAGAGGATGATTCTTTAAGCATCTCATACGGCTGGAATATATTCCAATTTAATTTATCTTAGAAACAATTATTTAATAATCTCTTTTTAATAATCTCTTTATTTAATATATAAAATGAAAATTGATGGCATAGATAATAAAATAAAGTAAATTTTTTTTTATCAATTCTATCTGTTACTTTCTTCCTTAGAAAAAAATATAAAATTCATTCAATACATTTAGATCGATAAAGTATACAGCACAAAGTAATAAAGTTAAAATAGTCATCACATGCAGTATTCTAATAAATCAGCAACATTATAACGTTCAAGCAGTAACATATTGCAAACATTATAGCGATATTGTTATAATTTTTGCTGTGCGAATCTTATTACTAATATTTATTCGGAATTATAGTATTCTATTAGTAAATTGATAATCAATTTAATATATATTGATGCTAATAAACTCCTTTTATAAATAATGTTACTGTATCTTATAAACCTACAAAAGTTGCGATTATTATTGGAAAATATTTATTAAATATAATACTAACTTGCATTTTATAAAACTTTACCAGAAAATACATTGTGACAAACACAGATTACTCTAACTATTGATTGTGACATCGTTAAAATTGATAATGAAAAAATTTTATTATCAATTTTAACGATGTCACAATCAATAGTTAGAGTAATCTGTGTTTGTCACAATGTATTTTGTAGGTTTATTTCTGGAACATGTAACTTACTAAGCGTACCATTTATATCAACACATTATTTTAAATTATGTTTTTAACTAACAATAGTGAATAGATGTTTTATTTCTTTGATAATTTTGTTTCATATTACGAAAGAAAAAGTTTTATATTTATTTTTCTTTGACAATTATTAACTTGATTAATTATTAAGTAATATATAAATGAATATTTGGAACATACTATGGATATTTGGAACATACTAGCGATATCAGGACGAAAAAATGCTTTTCACGTAAACTCTGTCTACTCTTGTCTATTCTGTATTCTGGCTTCCATTGAAAACCAAAATTCGTTTTCCATTCACCGATTTTATACAATCCTTCATTTCCTAGATTTACAATATCTAGTTGGAATTTGCTTCGGAATCTAACCGAATCGAATCATACCGCTTAATCTGTGTATCAGCTCCTATAATTAATTCAAAAATTTATTATACAGTGTCTTCTTGATATTTTCTAAGAGATCCACGGTTTCATCAACACTTTATTTATTATCTATATGTATAGTATTTTGTTATTATAAAAAAATAGCACTATAGATCTGGTCCCTACGAAAATGATAATCGTGTCCATTAAGGAGGCCTAACTCGAAGCTTTTGGTAGGCCACGTTTCGTCACGGTCCTACACTGCTAGACTTATTAGTAAGGATGTAGTGTGGGCTCTGCCTTAGACGCCTGGAATGAATTTTAGATTGATATTCTATTTAAAGGAAATTCGCGCGGCTGCTCGCGCGAATTCGAGCTGCTCGAGCGAGTCTCATTGGATTTCTGGTGACGAATCGCCACAAGCACATTTTTAAAATAAAATAAATAAGAATTAAAAGGATGAAATTATTTATAATTGATAAAACCGTATTTTAATTATCTAGAAATTATAGAGTATTCTAAATTGTTTCTAAATTAATTTTAAATATATACGTATATTATGGAAAAGATTAATATATTTAATATTATTGTAATTTGCTATAAAAAAACAATAATTGCACATACATTTCGCATATAATTACTTAAGCTGAAACCGTGCCCTCAAATTTCCATGTTACAAAACAATTTTTTAAGATTTCTTTTCACGCTTTTGCGAAATCGTACATAACCACTTGCGAGAAGTTATACTGCATCATAAGCAAGTACCGCTTTCTTTAAATGGAAACTGTTTGTCAAGTTCCAATTAAGAGACCGAGATTGGAGAAGGTATATCGAACAATTAAGCTATCTGGGTCGATTAAACGTACGCTCATTAAATTTACTCCGGAATATTGATAATGTTTTAAATCCAAAGTTTGCAAGTCTTAATATTCAAACGTGTGTTAATCATCGCTACATTCACGAATCAAATAAGATTTAAGAAATTTATACACACAGTTAAATATATTTAATTCTTCTGAATACATTTTATTATTATTTTAAGTACAATAACAATAAACATTTCTCATTTTGACTACATAAGATTTTTTATTAGAAATTTTTTTTAAATTGTAATCTTTTAATATTTGATTTTTTTATCATTTTGATATATTTTGCAATTGCGTTAATTAAGCGAAATGTTAAAAAAATATTATTGAGGAATTTATCTTATCAGAGAAGTAATAATTATTGTATATCTCTCTGACATTATTCCAACTTGTAGTGCTTGTTTGAAAATAGATGTAAGAATATCATATGAATAGTCGATTATGATATTTCTATGTCCAGACATCTTAACTTCTTTCATAGCTTATCTGCAAATAAATCATCTCGTCAATTTGGATGGCTCGTGTCTTCAGAAAAATTCTCGACAATAGTGACGTATCTGACGTTCGTTTCATATCCATATAATCGTAAATCATGCGATACTTTCTGACGTTTACTGTGGGATTAGATAACAACACAAGTGTATAATAATTTTGTTTAACAAACATTGCTTGCACCTACACTCAGACTCGTATGAGAAACGACCTATTGGTTCGCGCATGCATACCTAAAATTTAGTCCGCTACCTAAATGGACCATCGCGGAAAATGGTATGAAATATTTGGCAACTGGAGCAGCGGTTTATGCGTATCAAGCCATCCGCATTGTCGTAAAATACTGCATATTCTTTTCATTTGTATTCTTTTATTAAATCTTGTGAAACCTAATTTCAGGCATTATAATTTTAATATGAATGTAATCAATGACAATAATTATGGAAATTTGTTGAACATAAAAAAATTTTAATTTTCTTTGCTCTCAATCCTGATTAAATTACATTCAGTTAATGTAATTTAATCTGGATTCAGTTAGCAAAGAACAAATAAATACTTGCAAATAATCAAATTAAAATGCAATAAACTTACGAGTATATCGCATAAGAGATGTTTATCTGAGGTGCTGACAATGAAAATTTCTTATAAGCAATATAATTTTTTATTTTGGTTATAATACTTTTAGTTTAATTTAATATTTTAATAAAAAAATTCCAACCATAGAAATCGAATGTAATTGTATGACTTATGTCAGATTGTTTATAGATTGAAAGCAATTTTTGTGTATAAACTGCTAAGTTCATAAATAAAAATAAATACCATGGAAAGTGCGTCGAAGTGCGAATATAGGTTTATTACATTGCCATTGTTTTGGTTTAGAATCCCATCTGACAGCAATATGAGGTATATCCAAAGCACATACTTTGGCTGACTGTTATTTTGTCTTGAGGACCAAATATTGTAGCAAATCCGTTATTTATCAACTCGCACGCTGTATATTGCCCAGAAATGCATAATGTAATTTTACAAAACGTTTTGTATGCATTAATAATCAAGTACTTTATTGCTGTAATAAATTGAAGCATTATTCATTATTAATAAAATTACTAAAATTGCTTGAATTTTGATTCTATAACACATTATTTTATAATACATAAATAGTGTTTGAAAAAATTTATATGCAATATAACTCAAAGATTGTGGATGTAATACATGTTGCACGTAACAACAAATGCGTTTATTAGATACATCATATATATATATATATATATATTTGATAATCATCAAATCTAACTTCTGTAATTAAACAATTCAACATCGTATTTTTAATCTCGTATTTTTCTGTTAGTACAACCTTATTCTATCACTACATGAAGAATTTATTGCTA
>NW_017259243.1:4112123-4119133 GCF_001594045.1 Atta colombica
TTATTACAATTTTTTTCCAGAATGAATATATAACGAAATGTTCCATTTCTTTATTTGTTATGTTAACGTAGTTACATTTTTTTGATAACAATAATGAATATAATTATTATTTTTATCGTTTGTACATGAACGTATGTATGGAACGTATATAAGTTTTTTTTTTGATAAAGAATTTTAAAAATGGGAGTATTATGTTTGATCATGTGCGATTAATCATAACCACTATACATCTTGTGTTGAACGATCTCGCATTGAGTCAAAACGATATGGATAATTGGACGCCACTCTAAAAAAAATTTATTAAAATTTGATAAAATGTAACGGAAATTATAACATTAGTTTTTGAGTAACATTAACAGTAACAAGTTACTTTCTTAAATCAATAATAGTAACGAATTACTTTTCAGAAAAAAAGAACGTAATAATAACGAATTATTTTTCTAAAGTAACTTTCCCAACTCTGATAGAAAATATGAAGTTCTGCATTAATTCAAGTGCAAAAGAAAAATTGTGTACCTAATATGTATGTACCTAATATATTTGCTACTTGAAATACATTCTTGTTGATTTTTTTTTGTTCTGAGTGTTAACAATACGTTTCTCACGCGATTGATTATGTTCTTATTTACCGTTTTAATTGATATTTCAAATGCTTTTTGAATCATTTCATCATTGTCGAACAAACCATCAATGATCTGCGATTATTCAATTTCATCGATACGCTGAGTTAATTAATTCTGCTTTTGCCCGCATATGTTATTGTTCACAAAAAACATAGCGAGCTTACCGATTGATATTTTCCTTGGAAATCCCAAAGTAATGGGTATACATACAACAGTGATGTATAGAAGTAGCATTTCTCGGCCATTCTAAAAGAAGCATTCTAATAGCAGCGCAAAGTAAATAGTATAGAGTACATAGTAAGGAACTGTCCATCTCTTTAAAAGTAAATATTTAATTGTAGAAATTTTTTATTTAAATAAATTGAAATTAAATGTTTTTGTTGTTATTGTCATTGCATTAGTACCATTTCTCCGCCATCTTAGATGATTTAAAGATCTAAACATGCAAGCACACTAATACAATATACATATATTGGATTGTCCGGAAAGTTCGTGCCGATGTAGAAGGAAAATTGAAACGCAGAAAATTTAAATTTTAGTATACATTTATTAAATTATATAGGTTAGTCGGCACGAACAACCCAATACATGTAACTAGTGCGATATATTTAGACACTTCTGGTCTCATTGTACTAACATACTCTGCAACAGCTTTTCTCAATCTATCTGCTAAAAATAACTGTTGGATGATTCACTGATAGTCTTTGAGAACTGTCAATAATACGAATTCGTTTTTTGGGTATTAATTTTATAATTCTTCATAATTCTTAATAAATTTGAATACTTTGTGCAGTATATTTTATTTATTCTAAATAAAATTTTTGAGAGACGTCTTAAGTTGTTCAAAAAATACATTTTAATCAATAATTTCAAATTTACTGAATATCTATGCGATTGAAGTACATCTTAACTGTAGTCTAGCAAACTTAATAGACTTCTGTGCTATTTAAAAAAATAATTTGCATCTATTAATGGATTTGTTTCGTTTTTAATCTGTTTTACTAAATAAAATTTTTTTCACGTATAATTAATTACATATCTATGAGAAGGAAATTAATGTTGTTTCAATAATTATGTAGCATTCTGAAAATGTAAATCCATCTTCATAAAATTTATTTTGTGAATACTTTCTTTTTTATTTAGTTCTTTTCTAATGATAATAATGCTATTTTATTATATTGCATAGTATTATTCATAGTTTAATTAAATAAGGGTGCAATATATTTATAAATGTATTAATTGCATCCTTATTTAATAGATATTTCTAATTTTTTCATTACAATAAAAACTTTAAATAAGTTCGATGTGATATAAATCTATTTATCATTCGTGCGACTCGTTGCTAAAGTAAAATTCAAGCGGCATATTTGCATTAGAAAGTGTGTTAAATTTTTCCTTCAATACGAGGAAACAAACTATTTTCAAATTATGGAGCAATATTACTGATTATAATAGTTTCAGAGATTTACGCAACAGTTTCACGCGATATGTAAATATCCTTCTCCATCTATGTAAAAATCACTTCAATTATTTGTTCATTTGAATTTAAATTAACGAAATTGAACGATTATGAGAACATTTGCATAATTAATTGTACTTTTTGCAAATTATTGGCAATACTGAAAAGAAATATTCGGAGTGAAGAAAATCGTCTATTACCAAATTTATATATATCACGAGCCATCCGACGCTATCAGTTACTATCATAGTTACTATTTCAATCATATGCAAAAGCCTACAAAGTAAATAATAGACTATATATCTAATAGACTATATCTTCTCGTATATTGTTTTGCGCATGATTATCGTAACACTTCATTGTTGCACTTATTGTGGACCTCTTTCTAAATTAGACTAATTTCTTACAGAAATCTAATACTGATTTCCAATATATTATTGGAAAATATTAATGAATTATTTTTCTGGAGTACTAAAACACTGAATAACAGTAATAATTAATTATTGTTTTTCAGTATTAAATTAATCAGTATTAAAAGCTGTAAAAGATCCTGAATTTAATTTATTTTATTCTGTTCACTTAAATGGAATGAGTATGAGGAAAATTAAAATTATACAAGAAGATTAATTTTTCTAATAATGTTAATTCATTATTTTATTTTATCATATCCATTATTTTTCATGCAAAGATTTGTTGCTATTATTTCTTCTAATACTTATATTATTTTTATTTGTAATTGAAGAGCAATTTTTTTAAAGTAAATTTGTTGAAAAGTATCATATATTATTGTATATATTTTTTATAATTCCTTTATTTAGCACACAAATGTTCTAAAATGTTTTCATGTTAGTTTAACGATTCAATTTGTTAGCTCCTGAATCATTAAGAACTACAAAGTATTGAAGCTGTGTGAATAAATAGCCTTTTTATTATTCGGGATTACTCCGTCATTATTTGTTGTCAATTGGTGACGTTCTTATTACTGTTGGCACAAAACCGTATGGAGGAGTACATCCTCTTGTACTGTCATTTTCGTTTTTGCTGGATGATTCACTTTTTTTTCGTACCTGTTTAGAGCCACTGCATTTCACGATAAATTTTAGTTCATTTATTAATTCTTCCTTAAAAGACACCTATAAAGTAAATAACATTATGTATTTGATAAATAAGTATGAATATGTGTTGTGAAAAAAAATAAACGATTAGAATTTTTAAATATTTCACGAGGCTATATTTATCGCTAGTTATAATTTATCATCATTTATAATTTAGTTAAAACATACTAAATTCACATTATTAAATAATTATTAAATAAAGAAATTTTTTTTAAATTATCGTCACAATGTTATTATGATGATATTAATCACCATAAATGATATAAATGATATAAATCATTTTACAAGTAAAAGTACTCAAATGATACACTCCAATTTCTTTTAAATTTGGCACAAATATAGAATTATGAAAAATATTTTATCTATCTTTTTTCATTTTAATCCTATTAACTATTTTAAAGACATGTACTATCTTTTTAATTTTCATCCTCTTTTCGTCTATAAGTAGAATAATAACATATAAAAAACAAAACTAAATATAAGAGTTTAGATCACTGATTATGATATGGAATCAAATTTGTAAAATTATTCATTTAAATAAAAAATGTGAATAAATTAGCAAAAAGATTGAAATAAAGTATTGCAACATATGTTTAAAAATTATTTGCATACATGATTTTAAACATAGCGTCAAATTTTTTTAATTTGTTTGCTAATTTGCTTAAATATTTTTTTGTATTTTGTATTTAAGCAAATAATTTTGCAAATTGGTTTTTTATTTGTAATCAGTGATTCAAAAAACTTTTATTTATTAAATTTTGTTTTTCTCTATTATCATTTTATTTATAGATGATAAGAGGATAGAAATGAAATGAGGATAGAAATAGAAAAAATAAGAGGAAAATAGAAGGGATAATAAAATCATTGGATCAAAATGGAAAGACAGGGTAAAAAATATTTTTCGTAGTTTATATTTATGTTAAATTGGAAAGAAATTGGAGTGTATTGTTTGAAAAGTTATTTGTTAGTTCTTCAAATTAATTTTGATTATTTCATTATCTTTGTATTAAAATTATATTGGTTTCAATAAATTCGGTACATTTTGATAGAAAGCGGATTGTGATATATTGTGTTGTAAATAAGAATAGTCTGCTTACATTTTCTCGAATGGATATTCGGGCAACATCCCAAAGTAATTCAAATATAGTGTATACGCAGGATAAGGCAACGCCTACGGTGAGTACCAAGAATACGCCACCCACATTGCCAAGACCTAGTCGTTCCGCTGAACCGGTTCCAGCGCTTTCCTAAACAGTGATACATGACAAAAAAAAGAATATGATGTACTCGTTTTATACATATATAACAAAAAAATCACATTTATATACTCACTTGACATATGCCACCACCTTTTCTTTGGGTCCACCATTTTGTCTTAATTTGTTGAATAATGCCCCGTTCCGATAACATTAAAATAGCAGAATTTATGCTGTGTAGATATTGAGAGTCTGTAACAATGTTTTATATGATAAAATTGATATCGCATTTTCTCTCTCCATATTTACATTCTAAAAAAGATGATGATTATGGTAAAATGATCAAAATGTTTGTATCTTAATGATGTTTTATTGAATTAGCATAATCGATCCAGCCTTGATTTCTTTAGTCCTGATTTGTTTATATTCTAGAAAAATATAATATTATAAGTAATTCCTTTAACTATAAGAAAGAGTAACTGTTGTTATCGTAGTATTGTGTGATCGTAGTATTGTCATTGTTTATAATTTTGCAAGATAATATCTTTGTTATCGGTAAGAAATTTTCGAATGTTAGTAATTATTTTTTAGAGTTGTGTAAGTCATCTCTTTTAGATATTTATTTAGTGAATACATTACTAAATAATAAATAAATATTTAACACAAACTGTATTACTTATATACCTGATCGTATTTAAATCCACCTTACGATTTTTACTTTTAAGTATTCTCAAATAGCAGAAGAAAAGGAAAGTGATATCTAATAGAGCAAAGTAGAAGGTGTCTTTTGTTTCTTTATTATTTGGCTATTAAAATATATTATATTGGTAATTCAATATGTATTATTGCAAATGTATATTACAAATGTATATTACAAATGTATATTACATTTAAATATTTTTTTCGATCATTTAAACAATTTTTTCCGATCTTGATGATTTTATCACATTTAATAATATCGAATTTTATCAAATATTAATTGTATGATAAGAAAAAAAAATCAATTTTTTAAATTGTGAAAATATAAAATATTCGACTTTATTATTACTTTATTATTACTTTATTATTACATATATAAGTCTATGCAGAGATATTTTGATAAAACTTACTCTTTTTCATTGCTATGCCATATCCCTTTTCGTCTAAGAGTCCTCCTACTTGCGTCACATCACAATTTCTTTCTATCAAATATCTAGAGAGAATATACATATATGTATAATAATAAAACGTATATGTACATATATATAAATAAAAATATAAAATATATATTTAAACATTTAATAAATACTCAATTGAAGCAGATTCCATAAGAAAAGCGTAATCATCAGTTCTTTGGACTTTTTTTAAACCTTCCTCATTTGTCTCGACTAGTACTTCTTTCTTATTTTCCATCATGTATTTGTACATTTCTGCGTATAATGTGATATTGTTTCCCTTGAAATGGATAAAATTCTTTCAAAAAATCTTTCAAAAATTATAGAGTGTGACTTACACATTTATCATGCTTATTTTTTAATCCTATGTATTTATATGTATTAATTTAAATTATTTCTTTCTCAGAAATACTAATATTATTAATAATATTTTGTAGACTTTAATTAGTCGCAGTACTATTACTTTAAAACTGTTTTCTGTTATTTAATAGAAAAAAATTGTAATTACAATTCTACAAGAGAAAAATTGTTAAATATACAACAAACGCTGATAATGCTAATAATTGTATAAAAAATTATTAAATTAAGTTACAACTAAGTATATTTGCTTTGCTAATATTATTTCACTCATACATATTATTAAAAGCTGTTTAACTAATTATGTTAATTATTTAACTAATTGTGTCGCATGCAGGATTAATTACTATTGTATTTATAACAAATTACTGCTGTATATGTTGTAAAAATTATTATTGGAATTTTTTCTCTCATTAATAAATTTACAAAAAATATGAGACGAACAACACAGATGATAAAAGAAGAAAATAGTTACTTGAGTTAAGGCTTCTTACGTTTTTAGATTATTTTTATATAATACGTATTATAAAAATAATAATTTTTTTTGAATGTTTTGAAAAATTTATTGTTACATATATAATGAGAACTGACCGATTTCCCCCACCCCTCCCCCATTCCCACCCACAATTCTCTTCTTTCCCTCCACTACTCCACAAGTAGCGTAATATATAAAAGGGGCGACCCGAAGGAACAACTCAGTATCAGGCTGCTTCTCTCCCTGATGAAATGAACTGCAAGGTTCACGAAACGTTGGCCTTCCAAGAATAGATCTAGACACGGAAGAAACCCGCGAAACGCATAATCTTTATACTTATTAAGTTATTACTTACTCCGAAAAAATTGAGCGTGGCTCCCCCGCTTTTTGCGCCATATTTAATAGTTTTTTTTCTTACTAATTCTTCAACATTATCAAAAGGCGATGTTACAGTTTCTACAGTTAGAAATGCCGCTAGATTGGCTGTATAACTTGACACCATTATAAGACAGAAGAACCACCAGCAGCTTGCAATCATCCTTGTTGAAATGCCACTATAAATGTTTTAATTTAATTTTTATTTTTATATGTATATAAACTTTTTGATTTAACTTATATAAAATTCTAAAAC
>NW_017259243.1:4119233-4131135 GCF_001594045.1 Atta colombica
TGTAATTTAAAAATTATATATGTGTTCGTGTTTCAATCAATTATTTAACTAATGTAATACATATTTTTTGTATTTTTGTATTTAAACATTTCATCTTTAGGATAACTCATTCAAGGTATTAATATAGTAACAATTAAGAAAATTCTTTTTTACTTACATGGGTGCTATTTCGCTACCTTGTTGCATAATGGCGCCTATCGCAAACCAAAAGGCATTTTTAAAGGAAAATTGATTTTCAAGTACTTCGGGTTCTTCAATGCAAGGGTAAGGATTGCTCCATTCTGCAGGACATATTCTCCCAATTATGTAGAGTAACAATGATACTATCACATATGCGCCAATCAAATAAATCCAGACATCGTTAGAAAATGGTGATAAAAATGAAAATAAACTCGGAGGTGCTTTTTTTGGTTTTTTATATAATATGCTAATTCCTGTGTAAAATTATATCTTTTTAACGAATAAAAATGATTTTATATGTATACTGATGGCAAAAATCAAATTAACTCATTTAACATATTTATAATAATTATTACTTTAAATTTATTGACCTAAATTCATAATGGGCGTTGTAAAGTCGAAATGTTCTGCTCGTTGTGATGTAATAGTGAGATCCGTGATAGCCAAATCTGCTTCCTAAAAGAGCGTTATATCTTCGATTTATAGATTCCGTTATATTAATGCAAACTTTTTATTTATATTTTATTACTTGATTATATTCCTCGACATTTAATACTAACATCAGCCATAATTTTTCCAAGCATACCAGTCCACTTTTCATTTTTTAAAGAGCCATAATCGCTACTTTCCACTTGCAAAGTAAAATTAAATTTAAGTATCTGACTAATTTCTTGTATGATGTCGACTGCGAAACCTTCATAACGCTCATTACCACTCAATGTATCCATCGATTCTTTTATCATGCTATATGGGGCCGTTATTGATATTAAAACTATAAATGTCTTATTTTGTATGTTCAGTTTAGAGTCTGATTTTTGAGTACTGATGTCTGGAAACCATTCGATATTTTCCCCTGCTGTACTATTCCATTCACCAATTTTTATCAGACCCTTTTTTTCAGTCAAACGTACGATATCCAATTTTATATTACTTCGTAAACCGTCTCTATCAAATTTGACAAGACCCGTTAAACCTCTTATTTCAGTCTAAAAGTGAAACAATACGATAAAAATTACTTTTATAATGAAAGAATTATTGAAATTAAATAATTAATTCGAAGAAATATTTATCATAATTGATATCAAAATTTATTGAATTAATTTTATGATATAGCAATTTCTATATTTTTTATTTATTAATGTTCTTTAAGAATAGCAATTGATGCCAAACAAATTTATGTGTATATACAATTTGATTATAATATTTGATATATTAGAAATATATAATATATTTAAATTAAAGCATTTCTTGTCTTACCGATCGCATAAAGTTGCTTAAACTCAATCCATGTTCCCATCTGCTATTACCATCGCATTTCAACAATTTGTTGACATTGACCTTTGTAGCATCCTTCAATTGTTTGAAAGCTCTCGCAAACAATTGAACTGCATCGTACATGAGCGCATGTTCAACTCGCAGCTGTGAAGAATTGTTTTCTCGTTCGTTCTTATGCCTGTTCGCGATTTGTAGCACTGTCGGATCTTCCGGATCAATCAGACGAATGCCAGTTAAATTAACGCCAGAAAACTGATATGGCTCTAAATCCAAAGTTTGCAGATCCTGATTGCAATGTACATTTATTGGCATATATTATGTTTAATTGTTGGATTATACTCATGTTAAACTTTTACTCGTAATTTAAATGTCATACAAAATTGAAAATTCAAATTATAAATTAATAAAGTTTGGATGAACTGATATTTAATACATTTATATTAATGAATACATTGAACCAATCGTTAAAAATTTCTAGAATCAATTTGCATATATCAGTCTTATAATTTTATAATTTTTAATCAAAATTTTTATTTATTATATATATGCAATAAAACTTTACTAAATTATCTTCTACTAACAAGTATTACACTATTCATATACTTTTTACACAATATGAATTTTTATCGAAAATGTAGCTTATATTTATGATGTATGTTTCAAACGCAAAATTTTATTGCAATTATAATTATTATTATTCTATAATTGTATAATAACTTGTGCAAGTGTTTTCTTACTAGCGAGGTGACAATGACTTTGTACTTGTCGGATAAAATCCCAACTTGTTGAGCCTGCTTCAGAACCTCTTCGAGAATTTCGTATGAACAGTCGATGACAATACTTTCTATGTCCTTCGATGTTTTAATTTCTTGCATTCCTTGCCTACATAAGATTCGATACCAAGCTATACAATTAACTAACTTTTTCCTTTAAAATATTTCTCAATTAATTAAATTCGCCGATCTTTTTAGTCTCACTTAATCACTTCCGGCATAATTGTCACTTATTGAAAAGAATCTAGCTGTCTTGTTTGATTGAAAAAAATCTAAAAGTCTGAATAGTATTCGACTCGAAAGTATTCTTAATATGAAATTTAAAAATATTTATATATTTATAATCGACTATATTAACTCGACGCTCCAAGTTAATTATAGAGGAAAGTCAGTCGATATCGATATGTCACTTTGTTTTTAGACAATATTTTTTTATTATATATATTTTATTAAACAAAAGGTAAAAATAAAATTTTAAAAATATAAGTACAAAGTGTCTTCTATGAGATAATACATAGTTTTTGTAACATTGTTTGCAATTTTTGTAATAATTAATTTTTTCGTAAGATAAGCAAAAATAAAGGTCTGCAATAAAACGGACTCCAAAACAGTAATGCTACGTATTCTTGTTTTTTTTCTTTTACAGGAATTATCTGTATAAAATATTTACAAATGAATGTATATAAAATACTTCAGAATCTTTTCACTTCGTTATAAAACATTTTTATTGGATTATATGTATATGTATATTTATTTTATGTTCTGTGAGATGCGAATAGAGTAACGCAATAGTTTTTCAAGAATTTTTCCATATATGCATGATTGTCTTCAGCTCCAATAGAACTATTTGATACTATAAAGCAATATTATAAAAATTAAGTTAACTCATTATGTTAGTTCATGTTTGTTTTATAGATGTGGCAGTTTACGTTGCATCCCAATTTTAATTTTAACATCGTATTATGAGAAACTAAGAGAAAAAATAATATAAATAAAACTGATTTAGGAAATTAAAAGCATTTAAAATGACGAAATATTATCAATAGTCACTATTATTTAAACTGCGCAATTTGCAAAAGAAAATTATAAAAATTTTATTTTCGCATTCGTAGAATTTATTTTTAACTGATTTGATTATATGTAGAAACAAGCAACAAATACACAAATTATGAATTTTTATTTCTTTAATTAATGGCTAAACAGATCATGATTTTATTAGTATTAATAAAGTGCAATAGTTTCTGAGAAATAAGGGGGTATCACTTTAGGAGACTTATGTTAGTATCGGCGACTTTCCTCTAAATATTTGCAAGAAGATGTAATTTTTCTGTCATTGTGAGATCTAAAAATCTTTGATTTATTTACAAGATTAGATATTTATATTTATACCTGTAATTCGGTCCATAGCCTAAATGATATATAAATGCAGAATTGGCATTTGTGTTCCATCGCTTCAGCAAGAGACGCATGCGAATCAGACTATCAGTGTTCTCATACAGTATTGCAAAGGATTTCCATTTCAATTCTGTGACTAATTGATAATAAATCTGTAAAAATTTTGTTGATGATCATTATTACGTGACTATTATAAGAACGCATCGAATAAAATAAAAATTAAAATAAAGGAAAGATTAAATAAAAAAATTATAATTAAGACACAAAATATTAAAAAACATATGTTACTGTTCTACTATAGTAATCATGAATAATTTGTTTATTTTTTTAGTTAATGAAGACAAAGATTATATTATTTTTTTATATAAACAGATAATGAATAATTATTTTCGAGAAAATAATTTTTTTTTAAATACAAAATTATTTATATGTGTATATATTATTTGTTTATATATTATTTGTTTATATGTTATATGTAACCATTTATATTATTTTTCAATTACATCATATTATTTAATATGATTATAATCAATCTTCTAACTTCATTACTTACTCTTGATAATGAGCTCACATGCGGATACAGATTCAGAGCTATTCCGCGTGGTTGGAAAGATTGGTCAAGATCCTCTCGTACAGAGATTTGTGGTACTTCTACTATATCGCATATACTTTGCACGTGCTCGGCAATTACTTTTTCCTGAGGTCCAAAAACACCTACTATTCCCAGATCTAGCAGTTCGCATACTAAACATTTTGAAAAATAAATTGTATAAAAATACATTCATATAATATAATTCTATGCTACATTATTTTGATCATATTTTCGGAAAAAATAATTTAATAATTATTTATTATCTAGTATTATATCTATGTAGGAAAATTCGTGCTATGTAAAAACATAAATTTTTTACAGAGTTATGTTTTATTTAAACATATAAAATGTGAATTAAAAGATTTTTATACAACGTAGAAACTTATAA
This sequence comes from Atta colombica, assembly GCF_001594045.1. Lineage (NCBI taxonomy): Eukaryota > Metazoa > Arthropoda > Insecta > Hymenoptera > Formicidae > Atta > Atta colombica. The sequence continues at coordinate 4,123,837 of NW_017259243.1, forward strand.
CAACATTGCTGCAAAGTTGAAATTTTACTGTAATATTGCTGAAGTGTTGCAGTGTTGCTGCAATATTGTCCAGATAATTTGTGCTGTATTTGTTTAATAAACGAAAATGTGATCTATATTCAATTCAAAATTATCTATATTCAATTCATTAAATATTTCAAGAAGTTTAGCTCAAAATGACATATAAACAGTCAAAAATTCAATATTAAATGTATGATATATTGAATAATTTAATATTAAACACACATCACTTTGGCATTGACTAGCAGTTTCACCTTTCGATGATACTTCGAATGAGTCCCCTTCAATCTGCTCTATTTCCGGTTCGAAGAATACATTTGAAAGTTCTTGGTCCTCATTTTCATTCACAGCTCTTACTGACAATTCGAACATCTGTTGGATTTCTTCATCTTGATCGAATAGCCCTGCTGTAAATACATAGCCGATTCTTTTTAAAATTGAGTTTTATTGACATGACTGAAATAACTCACAAAATAGCTCTTTCATAAAGTAGTACGCATTAACAGTATGGCTGTGCAAATCCAACTCAACACGGTTTTTTCAACATATTTCTTTTAATATTTAAAAATTAAACTAACAATGATATTAACTTCAACCGTCATGTGCAAATTTATAATAATAAGAATGTTTTAAAGGTTTACATATGTTGTTATATTTATATTATAATACTTTATTTTTTATAGCAAACATTGATAATTTTTGATATTATGTAGGAATTGATATATTATAAGGATTATATTTACTTTTAGATTTTAGATATTGTACTGTTTATAGACACTTTAAGACTCATAATAAAACATAAATACATAAATAACTTTCATATTTTATTTACATTTTATTCACGTCAGTGAACATTTATCTTACCTATCGGAATCTTTTTTGGAAAACTTAGCACACATACGTAAGGCAGAAATATCGGCAATAATATCAGTAGAGTCTTGGCCATCATCTTATAGTCATTCTGCGTACACACAAAAGAACAGATATTAAAATGCAGCCTATTAGTGAGCATCTTGACAGGTGCAGATGTGTATCCAACAAAGTCAGATATAAATGGCACATATGTACAACTAAATGGAAAGGTTTTGAACGAGCACTTAACTAGCCGACGTTATATAAACTAACCAGAAGGCACGGCGCCGCCTGAAAATCACTCTCGCTGCGCATAAATATTTAGACCCGTCTAAAATCAATCTTCTAATATTGAGTTTAGTTATTTGCTTGATGCTTATACTCTTAATAAATCCCTATTGAGATCTATCTCAGAGATTCCTACGTTACTTTTCTGAGTTTATTTTATCTGTTGTGAAAGTAAGTTCTCTTTTTCTTTCTGCTTCTTTACATGTTATTACAGCGATTCTCAAATCATGTGCCAAAATAAATCAATAATAATATATTTATACAAGTAACTTGTTAGCTATTTATCATCCTAATTTCTATAATTTAGTTTCCGATGCGTGCAAGAATTGTCATATTCTTTTTTACTTATTTAAAAATCCTTGTATAAATTTAAACCTTTCTTAACTAAATTTCATTGACTTAAGTTGACGCATTTTATTTTAATCAACATGTTGAGTAAAATAGTTAATCATATGAAAATTTTCTTCGCTATCAAAAAATTGTTTCTAAAATAAAGTACATAATTACTTTAACTAGAAATAATAATAATTATCTTAATGAAATAAATGCATATTTTCATAAAATAAATGTATATATTTTTCCTTTGAAAATCATACATTTTTATATAATTTTATATAATTACATATAATTAAACAGTTTAATTAAATTTCTGTTCAAATATAAATCATGAAAATAATTACACTGGCTGTAAAAATTATTAATTTGCTTTACACTCTTAAAATTTAATCCTCCAAAGTTTTTCTCAAAATAACTCTCTTGTTCTTAATTATTTGATAAGAATTAAATATTCGTTTAAACTTTCGATGAGATAAATTTGAACAAGTGTTTAGATACTTGTAAATATTAATTTGATTTTATTCTGATTAATAATATCAATTTCGAAATGATTTTTTAAAGTTACGTAAATATGTCTCATTCGCTGGAAACAACCAGCTATCTTGAGAGTACGAATTTGTAGCGACGTCGCACGCATTCGAAGTATGCATAGCTTATTGTCATCATGCCAAGTGTACGCAGTCTGGCGCGTTTTTTTTCATTCACACATTCATTCAAGGCTCTCGCTTTCATATTTATTTATCACGGTGATTTTGGATATTTCGCAATGTATCAGCTCGTCCATTCGTATTACGCAGAATAAATCATTAAATCCCGCAGATTTCTGCAATTCAAGTTTTTAAATGGTTCAGCACACGATATCGGCACAACTTGGAAAACTAACGAAAATCTTAATAGAACGCATAACCATGTCGATATATTTAGACGCCGAACATCTCCGCCGCTACTGGTGCTTGTCGCGTTCGTCGTGTGACATAGATTACAACAGGATACAATCGAAAATATTTTTTTAATAGGAAATCGCCTTGCACGTAATTTTTCTATAAGTTTTAAAAATTAATTTGCTCTGTTTTTTTCTGTTCTTTATTTTATATTTACTGTGAATATTTGGAAATTCGAGAGTATTTTTTCAGAAAATATATTAAATGCTTAAATTCTATTCGTATCATTGAGTTTGAAAAGACAAACTTGCCCAATTTTCTAGACTTTTCTTCAAACTCGTTTTAGTCGTTTGAAATTCAATTACTGGTTGAATATTCTAGAGGTGAAAGATTTTTTTTTTGCAAGGGGATGGAAACACGGAGCGAATTATACGCGAGTTCTAGAGAAGTATGTATCGGGATTTAACTGATAGACGACGAAGAATTGTTACTTCACGAGAGGATTATCTCTAAGAGCTTACAAGGGCTTACCTAAAAACGTGATGTTGCGACTCGTTCCACTTGGCACGAAACTTTTTGAACCGCTTTACCGAACGAAACTCGCGCGGCACGCGACTCTAAATCCGAACGGCACTTCTCGCGCGGCTGATCTTAGCAGCGCATGCTCTAAACTCCCTTCCCAGATTTCGTCGTGACGACGAAGAATGCTTGTCGTCTGCGTCGTCGTCAACGGATGGAGTAGAAATCTAATGCGCAATGGTACTTTTAGGGAAGCGACAAGAATTAATCAGCGTCAATACCATATTATATGCTAACTACATAGAAATCTAAGATGTTGAAGAATTTTTATATTTTAAGAAACATTTTTTTATGTTGTTCTTGATATATTATAATTAAAAAAAAATTTTTGTTGTGAATGTAAACTGAACCAAAACTAATTTCTACGTCATCAGTAGATCATTTTTATTTAATTTTATGCCGCAAAAGAATCGAAAAAAAATAATTTTTCAAATTTGTTTAGATCTGTCTTTTATATCTCTTTTATCTCTTAAATCTCTATATCTTTATTATTATTAGAACTCTGTACTATTAGATATCTGTAGAAAAGATTACACAATAAAAAAACATTTTGTACTTGTCACGTCAAATATGTTAAATTTAATATAAATTTTCCAATTGTGTACTATGTGCCAACAATGAATTATTGTAAAAGACTTCCCCTTCCCCCAAAAAAGAGAAATACTTAAATGATATTAAAATTTTCTCAGTTTTTTGGATATATTGTTTGTAATAATTATTGTAAAAGATTGCTTAAAAGTATTTGTAACAATGCGTTGTTATTTACGTTTCTTTTTAATTACATTAATACTGACATTAAGGGTGGAGTTGAAAGAGTATTTAATTTAGCATATTAATTTAGATGTTAGAGAAATTAATTGCATGGATAATGCAAGATTATAATCGCAGTTAAAGATATAACTAGAGGCAATTAATGTGAAATTGAAATTATAATTATTTCGCATTAATTACTACCTAAAATAATAGAAAACGCGTTATTGTTTTAATATCCTTAATTATTTAATTTTGTAATTTACATTTAGGTTGGTACTCATAGTTTTTGTTTCAAGATCATCTTAATAAGTATTGTTTTAAGATACTAATGTGTGACTCTATGATTGATTTATCAATCACATTGGATATCTCTTATATAATAAATACATAAATATCATGTATTATACAATTCACATATAAATTGTGATGAATTGTATATACGTTAATATATAAAATAAATACATTAACATTTTTATAATGTAATATTAAGATTTTTATTTTTATTTAAGAGAAATTATTCTTTTGTAATTTAATTATATTACAATTTCAAAATAATAGAAAAGAATGCAGTTACAAGCTAGGGATTGTTATGATTAAATAATAATAACTGGTCAATCGGGAAAAAAGGTGATGAAGGCAATTATAATAGAGAACATTTGGATGAGAATTTACAGACGATTAATTTATTCACGTTTAATATGTGTTGATGCTTGTATTACATTTTAAGAAGTAGAATCGCGATAGGCTCTTAACAAACTCGTATGTCGTGACATATGAACGGAAGTATGTAACGAGAATGTAATAGTCGATGATATTTACAATTAGTATATTGTGTATATGTGTATGTGTATATGTATGTATCTGTACATTAACGACGTGTCTGTATGTACTCTATGATTTGCATTTCAGAATTCGATAAATTGTATCGAGAGAAACAAAATCCTTATGAAAAGTGCAAGTACAGGAGAAAAAAAACAAAACGTACTTTGCGCTTCTCTTCGCTTTTACGTTCGATCTTAAAATAGTATCCGCGTACACATTATTGAAATATCATACACTCTTCAATACGGCGTCGACATTCATACTCTTTATATAGCATTCATTTTCGAGAGTTTAAATACTAGATTGGAATCGCGATGTTTGTTTCTATTACATTTTTCTCTTTTTAAGTTAGAGGGAAGACTCAAACGAATACTGCTTGGTTCACAAGGTCCGCATAAACGCGAATCAAACGGAAATGTTAATTGAACGAACGAATATCAGTTAGAATAACGACGTATTTCTTAAAAATAATTTTGTTAGGACAATAGAGCAGTCTTTTGCATCAGATAAATATCGACAATACATTACGCGAATACGATTTAAAATATATTATCGACATAATCTGAATAATTAGCTTAAAAAATTAACTCCCTATAGAGTATTCAAATAATATTTTAATGACCTTATGGACCCCGTCAGACCAGCTATAGGAATGAATTCAGATAAAATATGTTCAAAAATTGTAACTATTTATCGCGAATTACACATACGAAACATTGGATTGCGATATAAAGTGCAAATTACGATATCAGGGGCCTAATTTTTGAAATGTATGCTTACGAAAAATTAAGGAAATCTATAACATATGTAAAGTATGCTATATTTTTGTATAGTTTCGTATGCGATATTTTTCAAGAATTCAACCCTTGGTCTCGCAGATTATGGAATCCGTGAAAATCCTTTCGCGTTATTTATATATCACGTGGAGATTTTTGAAATCGCTATTGTCCGCGCGTATTACGTTCCACCGTATCCGAATAATTTTATATGGATGACAATATTCGGATTGATTTCAATAGAATTACATAATAACAAATAGTGCATCTTTAATATCGATGAAAGATCATTCAATTCCACGTGATTCTCATTCATTCGCTCGTTTCCTTGCACGCATCTTCCTTGACGTTCAACAGACCTTACGAGGAACTAGATAATGGACTATCTTATTCAACGATGGTTCGTAAAAAAAGGACAGACGTGTATACACGATTAGAATTAAGTCCCTGTTTCCTTTTATATATCGTCTCTGAATTTCATCGCAAATTCTCGTCGCAACAAATTTATAAGAGTTTTCTAATGCTAAGAGCTTTCGACGACACATTCTCTCTTTTTCTTTCCTATCAAGAAATGTAATATCAAATTTGTGTTTGACTTGATACTCGACAAAATTCAATCTCGCTATAATTATCTGAGAATAATTCATATTTTTTTATTACATTTGAAAATGATTTCACAGTCAGAATAAATTATTTTTGTAGCGATTTCTTTTTCTGGACCGTCGATGTTTTGAATTGATCGATTATGTATGTTTTAATTCGCACATGAGCAAGGAAACAATTAACTTCGCAAAGAAATTCATCACTCGGCCAGGCAGTGGCCCCTTTGTTCACGTCAAAGGTGCTTTTCCAACGAAGTGCCTGTACTTGTTGCACGCCGCGTACTTGCCCTTCTCCGAAACGATCGACAGACTTGAATGTTGCCCCTGACATCGACAAAGCGCCTTTCTCCACGACTTTTTATTTCCGTTGCCGCAGTCCAAAGCGTATCGCAATTCGCTTGCCATTTCCGAACACACGGACTTCTGAAAGTTCCACGAAAAAACGATTGCGAAAAGCTCATATATTGAATAAACGAGTCGTTCAGCTCAAACTCAAAACATTGAGACTCAAAATTGTATTAGTTTTTATTTTTTTTACAAAGATGCAATTGAAAGTTAATGCAAGGTAATTTATATTCAATAAATTTGAGCTGAAAAACTAATATCATTTAAGAATCTATAATAAATGATTTAGATGACAGAAAACACAATTGAGATAAAAGATTTAGATTATATGAATCTGTGTCAGATCCGGATTATTGTTTTAGGAAAGTTCAATAAAAAATCTTAACGAAATTTTTGTAAATAAATTATTATCTTGTACATTCAGAAATCTCAAAATTTTTGATGTTAAATTTAATGTAATTTTTATAGCTTAAAGAAAGGATCTAATACAACACTGAAAAATATAAAAGATAAATGTGCTCACCTCCTGTAAATCCGTGACGGGAGAGAAGCAAGAAACATTGCGACACAACTAACAATGTCATACTAAACTATCACACAATACGCGTCCTTTCAATTTCATTTACGGCTATAAATAATGCAACATTTCGAAATCGTAATTTTCGTACAAGTTACTTCGTCATGACACAGAGATTTGTCTATTCAATAACGAAATTTTGGAAGTCCGCGTGCTTCTTACATGGATCGGAAATTTACATTAAATTGCGACGAAAGCTGCTTGTGGATAAAGATGACTATTTTCTAACATAATATTGTTAGACGTTACTCGTTCTGTACATTAGTTAATTTCTTTATTAAAATCTATATTAACGTTTTAAATATCACAACATATAAAAGAAAAAGATAAGAATTAGTAATTATATATCCTTCAATGAAACTCTTATTTATAAAAATAAAAAAATCTTGGTAGATCGAGTTCCAAGAATAATCTTAAAAAATGTTAAGAAAATTTTATATTCTTATTTTATATACTTATATATAATT
>NW_017259243.1:4131235-4144520 GCF_001594045.1 Atta colombica
AAATTGTTAAATATTCCAATTTTGATAAGAATACGGTAAGTTTCCAGTATATCCACTTGCTCTTTCGGATTATTACTTATGTCAACATTATCAACTCGAGAAGCGTACGGACTTCCACGCACACTTACGATCGCATATTGATTACTTCGACAATTATATATTATTTACAGTAAAATGTCTCATAATCTGGTATACTATACATTCACTATCTAGCCGGTATAAAATCGTGATTGTTCTTAAAAGTTCGTCCGCAGCACTACTAAATTGTGAACACCGCGGTTCTTGTCTTGATTTTAAAGTATTTTAATGTCGATTGAAACATTTGCGACTTCGCGAGGAAGGACATAGCCTTTCCTATTGCGAGGTTTAAAGTCTTCGTGTAATCTAAGTTTTGATATGAGCAAATGGCAATTACCATTGACCTTTCCAATCTTTCATTTATGTCATTTTTTTATTCTGATTATTTATTACGTATATTGCAACAATCATACGTTTTTTTATTGAAAAATTTGTACTGCCATTAATTGAATTTCAATAGTCTGGTCGCCATGAATAGAAACAAGAATTTGATGCCAAAACAAGAAAAAAAGAAAGAAAATTTTTGAAAAATTAAATAAAAAATTATTTATAAATTAGTAATTTTTAAGATATTGGAGTTTAAATTTAGTCGTCACAGATTAGATTTAAACAGCCACTAATTGTGAATCTATGAATTTTGCGTGCGATAGTATTAGTGACTGTATGACAGGTGATCAACTAAACATAATTTGTGGTAGTTAGATTTAAAGTATATATATATCTGGAACATTATAACTTGAAATAAAAATTTATATATCTTTTTTATTTAATTTTTCGAGAACTTTTTTTTTTAATTATGAATTTAGGATATTCTATATAATTTTAGAGACAACTTGATTAATCAAACTTTTAAAATGTTGAACAAATTATATTCTTGCGTTTAATTTAAAGAGAAATAGTTCTGTACTTCCCAAACTATTTTATTAAATTAAATTGTCAGTATTTGACAAAATTTTATGAAGAAAATTGGAAAGATCAAAGTTTGTTGCTTGTTTTGTCCGATTATCTTCGTTTATTCCTATAATTTTATGATCTTTATACAGTTTTCCGATCTCTCGTGATGGAGTTCTTCCTTAGGTCCACTGAACTCGGATCGGATACGTTTTGAGGTACGGCTTGAGTTTAAGAATCTGTTTTTTTCGCAGTGCAGCGCGTACCGTCGCTAGTGCAGATCAGTAAAACCTTCGCAGATCGATTTCCCCGACGATTTCTGCTTCTAAAACAGAACACCAAAATGCCCGAATCAGATTCGTTATATTCAGTCATTGTTACAATAATCAAAGCGGGAAAAAATGTGCGCTATCGATGCTTACGAAAGCAAAATTTTTATTCTATTCATGCTTTCTCGTTATTTTTTTAATAATATAAGCATATTGAATTTGTTTATCGTATCGTTTGTTATCGTAATTTTTTATATGAGCATTGTGATTAATTATTCTTTCACGATGGAAAATAGATCGATTTCATATATAATAAAAATAAAATAATAATTAATACATTTATTGTATTTTATTGTATAATTATTTATTCATGACTTTTTTTATCTTTTCGATATATCGTCTGTATATATTATATTGTATTCAGTATTGTAATAGCAATCGTGATGACGATATGAAACGATCCTACGTATCGTAAAAAAATCTTACATATCATAAAAATTCAAGTATACCATCCGATCTGTTCGAAAGTCGTACTATTCATCGCAGGATCTCGAGCTTCGAGTCGATCGATATGATCGATTTCAACCGATTTGAATTTTTGTAGAAGGAATTTTTGCCTTCATCGTGCCTCTCTATAGGAGTGTAACGCGGTTTGAAAGGAGATAGAGTAATACCGACGTCCGTAAGCTCATAGAACTGTTTACTTTAGCGTACAGGGAATGATCCGCGCAAAGCATATTCGTATTCCTCGACGAGTCCTCCTCAAATAGTTGCCTGTTTGCTTCTTCCTTTGAATATATGTAAACGTTGGCACGAATACATGTTGCTTAAACCGCGTGCCGGTCATCGTGAGTGCGCGGCACTGAGATTTTGCATACGTTAATTCCATTTTCTCGCTCTCGACCAAAGCGAATTTCGCTGGAAATTTTTTCATCAAGTTTACTGCGTTTCTATGGCCGCGTCTCTCTGCGGTAATCACGACGCTTTCGTTAAACATGACTATCTGTTCATTTGTGTATCCTAATAAAGCTCTCAAAATTAAAACAACCGACATAATTTTTTAACATTAAAATAATAGGAACAAAATATATTTAAAAATATAAGTTTGAATCGTTTAAAATTCAAAATTTATGAAAATTAATTTAGAAGAAATGGAAATTAATTTAAAAAAACGTGCGACAATTATTTAAAGATTAAATTCTTTCAAACGTTAATAATTAATTCCACGAAATAAATTTCTAGTAATTTTTCTTGCTATGTTTTTTTCAAAAGTTTGAACTGTTTGGATTTCGAGTTACAAGTCACAAATACTCTGGGCATTTCTTTAGCATAGAGCAATAGAGATTCGAAGCGATATGTCCTCAGTAATGAGTGAGGACGAACGTCTTGTCTGCCCGACTAACGACGATATTCGCGTATATAGCAAGACAATGAGGATAATGACGAATGGAAGAAACGATGTACGGCGGTAACGATAGTGGTAGAAAAATGAGGGAAATTATGTACGTGTGAAAGCTATAATTATTCATCCTCGCCAACAATACGTAGATCGTTGAGGGTCTCGAGCCGTGCGAGCGATCAGACCCGAGTGGTTCTGTATCGAGACCATTAGAGAGGAACTCCACCATCGTGCGAACATCAACTGATGTACTCGCGCGGTATGTCGGGATAGATCGCGTCAAGATCAAGTCGTATAGTGGCGGATCCTGAGGCGGTGATTTCCGGCGTGGTTACCGCGCGATCTTCCTCTATGTGTTATTTCGCGTCACTCACCCGCTCCTCGATGGCTACTTTCCGGCTCTTCCACACAAATTCGCAAACTGCGATCACGCAGGCAACACCCATGCCGCCCATCAGCACTACGAAGACTCCGCCGACGTTCGCCAGACCAAGCTCGTTCGCCGCCGAGCTGCTCTTCGAGGTGTCGTCCTAACCATGAGAGAAACATCGATTAGCCTGTGGCGCATTAACGCGGACGGTTACAAGTAGAATATAGTCTGCTGCATGGGTAATGCGCCGCTGGGGAAACGGTGGTTTTCGCGTTTAGTCTGTTGTGCACGTCGTTAATGCACACGCGGCTTTCGCGCTTGGGTGTTCATTATTGAAGCAGTTCGCAGAGGATGCGCGTCGTGGATAATATTGCGAAAATTTGATCGTGCTTACTCGCACTTGGGCTGATGGATTAAAGTGTTGAGAGGAGAGTAAATGGCATATTCAGGATTGTTAGCGGTTAAGAAAAATCGAGAACAAATTAGAGAATTAAAATATAGTCAGGAAGATCGGAAAAAATCATGGAATTTTCTTAAAAAAATCAGAAAAAGTCAAGGAATTTTTTTTCTTTTGTTTCGTTAATAATTGATATTGATTATTAAATCTTTTAATCGATATGTCGCAGTTTTAAAGTGTTCAATCCTTTATCAATACTTTACACCGAAAAGATTTATATTAATATATTAGAAATATAAATTTTTTTTAGTATTAATACTCTTTTTTTTTTAGATTAACATTAATTGTAATTTTAAAAACACAGCTTAAATGTCATAGATCTTCAGTGTTTTGTAACAGTTGTAAAGGAGATTAACATCGAGGAATTAATTCGTTATAATCATCAATTTAATGTTCGTCCATCAAACTGCGGTAAGTTTGCTCGAGTAAGGAGAAGCCGGTGAATTATCGGAAGAATTTATCGGCGTAGCTGCGCGAGAAATAGCAGTACGCGCAACGATAATCGCGAGCTTGGTGAAACCCCGATTTCGTGAATTCGCGAAATAGTCTTCCTCGCGTGCCGCCTCAACCTCCAGCAACTCCGCTCTTCTCTGACGGATGAGGGGAGTTGCTGGAGTCTGGCACAAGAATTTCGAGCGCGCACTTCTTGAGTGTGCTAGCGTGCCAGAATATCCTTCATGAGAAAAGTGGGAAATGATGATGGATTAAAAGCAAATTCACACACGGTTTTCTTTTACAAGCTATGTTAAAATGGATAAAGAAATTACAATAAAAAAAGCCATTAATTAAAATAGACAGGAATTCAATGTAAAAGTATGAAGATCAATAAACTTTTGTTCATTGATTACTATAAAAAATAAAAGATTATTGTAATTAAAATTGTTTTTGTGTTTTTAATAGGTATCTTGTATCTATTTCAATCATTTTTACGAGAATATTGTTAAAGTAAGATTATCAATTTCTTTTTCCATATTTATTTCGTATACAAAGAGATCTGCTCCATTTTCTATCAAATCTTTTTTTCCAGATTCCTTCAAATTAACTTTTTTCTGTAATATCCTGAGTTAAAGTTTTTTGTAGGTAATATTGTTTTTATATAAATTTTCTAAAATTTTATCTATTTATTTATATTTAAGACTCGCACATTCTGAGATTACAAGTAAACCGTATAAATTCGCCTTAAAATACATATTTACTCACCCTGCAAGATCCACCGCCTCGCTTCTCCTTCCACCAGCGCGTTTTCAGCATATGAAGTTTCCCTTCCTCCTGCAGCTTCAGAATAGCTTCGCTTATGGCTGTTCTATATGGCGAATCTGAAGTTCCAAGGTCGTTTTGAGAAACTCCTCCTAGGCTACTTTTATCGCCTCATAGTGTCGTACTTTCGCGCAACTTTCGGAAGTACCGTTGTGGCAATCGTTCCCTCGCGCCAACGTTTTGCCGGCAATATCGTGCGCGATCGCTTCCTTCATGGCGACACTTGCTATCGACCGGTATTTTCGCGCAGCCGCGAGATCAGCAAGGAGACCGGCAATGCGATTTTATTCGATCTCTCGGAATAAGTGTGGCAGATAAACCAACTAGCTCGTGCGAATCTCTCGATGCAAGGAGGGAACGATTTGCATTTTCTTTCTATCAGAATTTCATTTGCGTGAAGAAGAAGTTTTAATTGAATGAGAATTTCTTTTATTCGAGAGAGTAGATAGGCCGATATAAGCACTTTATACTGTAATATATTGATTGAAGACACTTTTTCTTTTGAATGTTCTAGATTCGCTTTTCATTAATAGAAATTATTGAGATATCGTAACGTTGGAAATTAATAAATAAAATTATCTTTTCTTTTGTTAAATTATTGAAGTTGTGCATATAATTTTAAACTTCCATAATAATATCCAAGCGAGAAAAAGAGAACATAATCTTACTTATTACATAACCTAAAATCACAGAATGAATTAAATGAAATGGAATAATAATATTTATTAGAACACAGAAAAAGCTGATATTTAATACATCAACTAATATTAATATTTAATACGAAGTATATATTATCGTTCGTTTACATTAGATTCAACGTAACTAACATAATGATACATCTCTTAATAATTGTGAATTTTAATGCTCCTTTGTATGCTGTTTAATACTATTGTATGCTGATTAATACTACAACCACATATTGCACATTCATCGATTATTATTATAAAATCTTGATTCACCAGGTGTTTATATTGCGGAGTGTTTGAATTGTTGAGATGTAGCAAAAAAGTTAATTAGCACTGTAGCATTTGCATTGAATAGCATAGTTTTGAAATCTACAACTATTGAGGTACATACATATTATAACATATTTCGTTTTCGACCAACACAAACCAACGATATATTAAATTACTTCGTGATGAATTGAAGTGTTAAATGTATACATATATATAATTAGAATATTCAAATAATAAAAATAAAATATTTAATAAGTTTTTACAGACTGATTTATTAGAGATACAAAAATTATTTCAAGAAATTCATATTAATGTTTCCCATTCACTTATCTTTTCCTTCACATTTTAATTATCGAACTTCTTTTTGTTTGTACGATTTTCATTTAACAGCGTGTTTGTATGGATCGCATGAATTTTTATTGCTTCTGTGACAATTTTTATTCCTTCTGTGGCATGTAGTACACATGTATAAAAGCGTTTCTATTAACACTTACTTGGCGGCATGGCTATGCCGTATCCCTTAGAGTCCAAGAGACCGCCGACTTGAGTAAGGTCGCACTTCCTTTCGATTACGTATTCGATGGAGGTGGATTCCATCAGGAATGCATAGCTGCCTTTTCCTGAGATCACTCGATCCACACCCTCACCGTTGCTCCCCGTAAATACCGACGGCTTCGCCGAGTCCATGAAGGACCACATGCGTTGGTACGTCGAGAAATTGGAATCCTAGATCATGCCGAGAATTTCGTGGTTGAGAACGCGTGCCGTTAAACGGTGGAACGTCGGAGTGGAAATCGGTTAACCTCGAAGTAGGCATGCCTTACTTTGGGGGAGGATATCACGTCTCGCTTACATCCCTAATTGCACGCATCGGCGCTCTCGAATTAATAGGAGAATATTCTCGGGTTCTGCGGTTCCGATTGGAGATTCTTAGCTCGTCGGAGAAACGGATTTAACTCAATTACTTGCAGAACTTGAGATAACAATATAGTACGCTATTTAACTTCTCCGTTTCGGCACTTGTATACAGAAAAATAATCATGGTTGAGTTAACAAGATATAACTTTTATATTTCATTTTTATAATTTATAGTAATTTTATTTTTATGATAGTAATTGTAGTCAATTTTGCCAACTCTGTGTGTGTGTGTGTGTGTGTGTGTGTGTGTGTGTGTGTGTGCGTGCGCGCGTGTGTGTGTGCGTGCGTGTGTATATATACATATATTTGAAAATAAATTATTATTAAGAGTTAAAATAAATTATTATTTAACAGTTTAAAAAATTATATAATTATTTCAACACTATCACACACAATTCAACACAACAATGTAAGCACTAATTTTAATTTGCTGCGATTATACCGGAAGTGCACGTCGCTTGTAATAAAAATTAATCTAGCGTAAGTTTGTTGATGCCTCTCATCGTTCTTATTAAGTTTCGTGGTTATTTTATTATAAAATCGTTTATACTTTGTTAATTAGTGTAATAGAGCAAAACTAATCTGCGCTGAATCAATATAATTATACCTCGAGTCTTATCAAGAATATCTTTTTTAATTTGTCGATGCATTAATTATAACGCCTCTTATATTTATTATGAATAAATAAATTTAAAAATATTTCTTGTGCAACCATAATTCTTATTAATTTTCTCACTTGCAATGAGAGAAAAAAATTCTATTTTTAATAAGAGTAAGATAATTCTGTCTCTTTTCTCTCTTTTTTCTCATTATTTTGTTTATTTCTTAATTTTATTTTTCTTGTATTTTTTTTACTGTTTCATAGATAGATTACAAATATCATACTTGGCCTTTTTCTATCATTGTATCGTATATAAGATTTTCTGATATATAGTTTAACGAAATATTTTTGATCGACATATTTCATACTCAAAGCGTTTAGAGCTTTAAATATTCTATAGGCAAATTTAGTTCATTTAATTAAGATAGTAATGTGGTTAATAACATATGTAACATCCACGACAGCATATAGAATATCCGCAAATGTTATCACCGTCACCATTGGGAGTAATTTGCGGAGTGGAGAACTATTCTATATAGGTCGTGTTAGAAACTTGAACCAGATCCTATCAAATGATAGTGCAAACGTCGACGAAAGCTAAATTCGAAATAGCGTTGCTATATTGACAATGAGAATGGTTGACAATTAAATTGCTACAAAATATGATTTAATATGTTTTATTATCTCGTTCTGTATTCGTGTAATAATTCAAAGGTAACGTTTATTGTTCGTATACTGTATTATATTTAATTTAATAGCGAAATTGACCGCAATTAATTTGCAGCAAACTGTTTATTTTTCTACATAAAGGTAGAGGGGGTATATTTGCTTTGTTTGCATATTCACATGATCTAGATTTAATTTCGGCTTTTACTGCAATTCGTGATTGACATGTTCCTAATTGCCATTTCTCAAATTATACTCTTTATATAGAAATCACTAATTTATATGTGTGTAAAAATTGTTTCGGTATTCAATATGATAAAATATTTCATCTATGGAGAGAAAAATATTACAATTGAAAAATTAAATACATTATAAATTAATTAAAAAAATACAAATGTTAAAATATTAATTAATTAATATTTTATTTAGTTTGTTTCATTTCGACGAATAAAATTTTGTCTACTAATAATAATTTTGTAAACTCAATTAAATTTGCTCCTTGTCAAAATTGATTTTAGATTAGCACTCCTCTTTCTGAATCACTCAACTTCGAAAGCAGAGGAGAAATTCGAATAAGATTTTATCCCGTTGGCAACAAACGAATCACTGTGGTTGCACCAACTGACGTTTTACGATATATGTATGACGTAAGCCGTGTATTCATCTAACTCCAACGATTCCTAGCAGGCTGTTCATGCAAATCCACTAGCTGACGAGGCAGCTACGGTTGCCGCAAACTGGTAGACGCACATATGTTTCAAACAATAAAGCAAAAGAACAAGTAACGACTCAAAGATTTCATGTGGAAATTCACAAAAGAAAAATCGTCCTTTCTATATGTATAATAGTAATAAAAAAATGTATCTTTAATACAAAACAGAATTATTATAATAGAACATAATTTGTAATATTTAGTATTAATTTTGTGAATAAGCACTTTTCTTTAAATAGGAGAAATCTCCCTTTTAAAAATTTACATAAAAACACCACGATGTTCTCGCTAAAAATTGAAAAATGTCTACAATATTGTCATGGTTTTTTAATTTCTTCTAGATTGCATAAATTTATTTTTCCCCTTTTTTTACATAGTACGTGCTTTGCGACAGTGACATCTCTTTTAGCCCGGTATTACTGAAACGCTTTCCGTAACGTGCCCATAGCAACGAAAGTTCTAAAAGTTACAGGAACGTCGTTACGCAGCCGCGACACTCCACCGCCGCGCTGCGCCGTATCCATTTAATTGCATTACGTTCCCGACATCCCGCGGCGTGCATACAATCCACGGTCGTCTGTTAGGCTTACTTCGGCGACTCGTCACAGATTATTCATGCAAATCCCACAACGGATGCGGCTGCACATGGCGCGCGTGCGACCATGGTGGAAATATGCGACGCCTAACTTCGCATCCTTTAATTAAATCCACGATCGATGGGAGTGCGATGCGTTAATTCGCACGCTCCTGTCATTATCCCTTTTGATCACAAGACACATGCCGACGACCGCTAATGTCGTTCTAATAATGGCACACACTCCGATCGTAATTGCGCGAACTCTGAAACCGAATCGAGACACGCTCTGCGAATCCGCGTCGGTTTGCGTGCAGCACGTGCTCGATATAACCACTTTATCGATTCAAACCCGGCACGTTTGTTGTGCATATGTGTGTTGCACGTGTAACAGTGCGATCGATTTTAGATAATTCAAGTTTTTACAGACAACTAACTCGAATTCCTTTGGGAAAGTAATGGCAATAGCTAATAGTTATTAAAGCGTTATCCTACTTCGAAATTATATAAAAATACTCGAGCTGTGGAAAAAAAATATGATTCAGAGTATAATCAAATATTGAAAATTTTCTATTCCGAGAGAGAGAGAGAGAGAGAGAGAGAGAAAGAATCAACGAATAGTGCAATCCATGAAATTTAATATTCGAGACTTGGACGATTTAAATGTACGAATGCTCCGCAATAGAAAATTTGTATATTTCACTTTGCATTTTGTTTAACTTGTCCTTTATTAGGATGATATAATTATACAAATATTCGCAGTAAAAAAACATCATATAACTTTATTTATGTTTATTTATTTATTTTTTCTCAAAAGAGAGAGCGTTTTTCTCATGGCTGTTTCCACCTTATCGCCACCGATGGCGAAGCAGCGGTTAAACTGCACTCATGTAACGCAAACACGATCTGCACTCCACGTTGTGTTGATCTTGCTTGAGCTCAAACTCCCACGTGTAAAATTTAGATTGCTAGCAAGCTCCAGCCTAATTATTGCTTCAGCGATCGGCACAAGAATTTATAACGGTGTTGTGTTGTACTTTCATTAGCCTGGTAATAAAAGTCTAACGAGATGTATATGTCATGCATAAAATTGCGTGCCTGCATTAAAATTTGCGAATATGTTACTTTACACACACACACACACACACACACACACACACACACACACACACACACACATTAGTCTCTTACGAAATTCATTGCAATCAAAAATAATAATGCGAGAAGAATATTCAGCGATGGATAAGAGTCCAATCTTATCAACTGAAAATATCTAAGATGTTCGGAGCTGATGTGGATCATGCTCATAATTTATATGATCCACTTTGAACGTGATTTCTCGTACTAAAGCAGATTTTCAACTCAATTTTCCCATATACTTCCAGTGATTTAAGCTGCTTTCATAGTTACTCGTGCAATTGTGTGGCGTGGAACGAGGTCGAACATACAATGTACAGCAACTATCTTTTCCGCTCGGCCGAAAACAGGCGTTTGTTAAAACATCAGTACGGAAATACCGCAACGCCGGATTGGAATCATAATGCGCTTTTCGACGGATGCAAATGATGTATCCGACCGGCCTCCGATCGGTCTCCCGCGATCGTGCTTGCACCGTTCAATCTGTTCCACGGTTTGGTTACGCCATTGTGCTGGGAACCGGAAGTCGCTTAGTATGGTAATTTCGTAATTTGTTTCCCATTGTGCAGCGGCGTATGATGTCGTAGCGGCCGATCGATTTCTCGTTGGATGCAAGCGCGTGAAATTGCCGTGTTGATGGATACTGTTCGCCTAGTCGAATATATGTGAATTTGCATGACGTGATTTTTTTTTAGAGTTTCCTGTCATCGTTTTTGTTACAATGAACAAGATAGTTACAATGAACAAGATTTTGTATAACTGCGAACAATTAAATCTTTTTATTCTTTTATTTATTTATCAGATATATGAGACAAAGTATGTAGAAGTGGAGTATCGCAAGATATTGTTATAAGTATCTGACAAATCATCAGGAAAAATTGATCAATCCAATAAAAATGAAGTATCAGATAACATGTAACAATTTGTTCTAAGTTCTTAATTGGTTCGGCACGCACTTGATTTATAACAATTCATTTTCTCTTATGGTTTCTCTTATAAAAGATATCGCTCTATATAATCAGGATGAAAAGAACATGAGATTGAAAGAAACACGGCCAGCAATCCGAACTATTGATCTCGATGGGGGATGCGACGGGTGTGTAGTAAATCCTAACTAATTAGTCTGAGCGACGATAACATCCCCTTCAGTCGCGCGGTCTGTCTCCCTAAACTTCTGTCTTCTCCACTCTCTTCTCGATGTGCAATGTCTCCGCTTGCGCTTCACAATCTCTTCTGCGAGGGAACGCAGAAGCTTTTCTCGTGACAATCCCTAAACTGTCTGCACGTCCCATTGATTAAACCAAATGTCGGTTAGCTCCTCTTCAACTATCCACCGTCGTTTCACGTATCTAACGTTTTCCCCACTAATCTTAACGAGGTCGCAAGTGGAAACTTCATTCGCAAAGATCATGTGGATTACCGGGAAAATTCGCAGCGTCCGTAGAGATTCATTAATAAAAAACGAAACTGACATTAAGTAGGGATCGTTGACAAAAACGATGAGAACTCGCTGTCATTTTCGTCCAACGAATTTAATTGTGAAATTAAGATGGCCGTAATCATCAGCAGGCATTCACAAACTAATTATCATTAAAGGTAAATCAAATAAGAGAACGCGAAATCATAATTTTAGTTTTACTTTTCATTTCGTGGCCGTTTCTGATCAGATTTATGATATAATGTGTTAATGTATCTACATATACATAGGTATATGTTAATTAAAATATTTAATTAAGTAACTATCTGTACAAAATATATACGCTTTTGATTCTGGTTTATATTAATACTATTATATTCAGAGGAATATATTAATAATAATAATAACAATATTAACAGAATCGTACATATTTAATTAATTCAATAGAAAATTCGTTTCATTTTTAGTGTGCGAATAAATGTGGAATATTGAATATGTGTGGAAAGAAAATTTTACTGAAGGGGGAATGTGCCTTAAATAAATAACCATTATAATAATTAACAATCATATGACATTAAAGTTTGTACAATGTGCTGCGTGCGGAAATTCACGACAATTCCTAAAATGTCTGTACGTCCTCCAGATTAAAATAAATGTTGACGGGCTCCTTTATTATATTATATATTATTCGTTTCATGTGCGTTTTAATTTTTCACAAAATCAATCAGTTTGCAAATTGAAACTTATTCGCAGAATAAAGAAATTGCAGTGATATAGATATAAAAAGCATATTCGATTAAAAATGATAAAAGAAAAAAAGATTAAAAATAATTCATTAAATAACTTATTAACTTTTAATTAAATTATTGATATAGCCTATAGATTATAGAATAAAAATTCTTTTTCTCTTTACATTAAGTAAGTTCCTTCTCAACTTTATTTATTACTTTTCCGATTTTAGATAATTTACGAAGACGATATATATTCTCTTGATTCACGTGATCGTTTTATGCGGCTAATAATATTCAAATAATTTAATGAGGTCGAAACTGAGCGTTCTTGCGCGGAAACTTACAGACCTTCATAATCTTCATAAAAATCAAGGGAAAAGTTTTGTTTTATGAGTCGCGGGAATGTCTTTGCGTAAGTAGAGTAAAAAGAAAGTAAAGTTTCAAACCTATTGGATAGGAAAATCAGAGCCCTCGGCTTCAGCAAATTTATGAACAAAGTACGAATATTTTGTAAAAAACTTAATGCAAACAAAGAATATTTCCACACTTTTTTCTGCACTTTTCATTCTCATTATATATGATTATAGTCACTAATCGAAATGGAGAAATGCGCATTAATTTTGCAATGTGTAAACAAAAATCGATTTAATACATTGTTTCATAATTTATATAATTAAGAAAAATTTCTGCGCATGTATCATTTTTCTGTGATGAATAATATTAATAGTAGACCACAATACTCATTGAAAATCTTGAAGACGGCATGGAAAACTCTGTATGAATATTATCTTTCGATATTAAATTAATATTCATTGAGATAATGTATATAACGTATACATATATTACAATATA
>NW_017259244.1:0-32500 GCF_001594045.1 Atta colombica
GTCCAATCTTACGATATGTCGTTTTACATCAAACAATTTTAACTATAGTTTATTAGTGGTGCCGTCTTTTGCAAATGGTGGAAACTTATTTGTACTCCCAAAAAAGGAACAAAATAAATTTGGATAAATACAATCGTAATTTTATTAAATTAATTCTTATACTTACTTTTTGTGACCACAGTATATAGTAGTATACATAATGTTCAAAATAAAATATTACACACGGAAACACGGCATTATTGAGAAAAATTGTTTAGACAAAAGTTGTAGGATTCTAATATATTTACTGATCTTATCAGTTTGATCTTATGTGACATCGCCAACATCAGATCAAGATCACATCGATTTTTTTAAAACATTCTTTTGTTTGCAGAATCTAATATCTGATGTCGAGAGCTTCCTAAAAGTAAATAGTTTTTCATTAAGTATTTTTTGAATTATGAATGCTTGAAAGTTACAGTAACGTCAAAATTAGTAGCGTCAACATTAGTATTACTCAAGGTATCCGACCGATAGCTAAAACCTCTTGTTGTTCAGGTTCATATCCTGAATATCATTGTCAAAATTAAAGCCATTGGAAGTTGTGCCTTTTATTTTCATTTTAATGTAAAAAATGAATTTTTAGTGCAAAAATGAAAATAAGAGGATTAATCTCCAATGATCTTTGATCTTGAAATGCTATCAAGGACATGATTTTGAATAACATTCAAAAGATTAGTTGGACGGACACCTTAGGCAATGCTAATGCTGGCGATGCTGTAACTTGCAAACCTTATAACTCGAAATGTACTTCATGAAATGTTTTATTATAGTATTTTGAAAAGCTCTCGAAGTACAAGAATATGCAATGAAAAAGGGAAGGTTCCATATGAAATTTCAATATTGACCTACAAATGATTTTGAAATATGCCTTCAAGATCAAATTCAAGGTCATTAACTTCTTTCTCCTCTCAAAGTCACACAACTTTCCACTCATGTTTTTTTTTTATATACTTTTTTTTAGCGAATTATTAGCGTGGAAAAAGTACTTCATTTTAATTTCTCCAGGCAAATATCTCGAAAAATATGAAAGATATAGAAAAATCTTTCAGAAAAAAAATGATTTAGAGGAAGCCACATTTTGGTCATGTTGTATTTTTTCTAGGTGGAGGCGTCAAAAAGATATGAAAGTTTATCTGAAATATTTTTCTATATCTTTCATATTTTTTGAGATATTTGGAAAATTAAAATGGGACACTTTTATATATAAAGTGTCCCAAAAGGATCAGGAACCTGAATATTTCGGAAAATATAAGTTTTTCAGACAGAAAAGTATTTCAGACAAAAGTTAGGGTTAAAAAAGATCTGTTTACTGATCTTATCAGTTTAATTTGGGTGATGTCGCCAAGGTCAGGTCAAGGACACATAGATTTTTTTCCTATCCTATTTTCAATTCCAGAATCAAGAACTTTTTAAAACAATAAGGTTATTTTTCATAAAGTACTCTTCGACTTATAAATTTTGAAAGTTACAGTATCGCTGGCATTAGCAATACGCAAGATGTCCGATCGATGGCTACAACTTCTTAAATGTTATTCAGGATCATGTCCTGGATAACATTTGTTAAGATCAAGATTATTGGAGATTGTTTCTCTTATTTTCATTTTTGCACTGAAAATTTATTTTTATAAAATTGCATGAAATTAACGAATTTGGCACGAAATTTGGATGAATGAAATATTGTTCTGCCTCGTGGATCGAGATATTAATTGTTAAAGTGACGATTATTCTTAGGAAATCTGTCACATCGATGACATATAAAGATAAACATAAAAACATGTAAATATAATAACTATTTTCTGCTTCAAAATTACACAAATTCTTTGCTTTAAAAATAAATTCTCTGCTTTAGAAATACAAATTCACTATTTAAAAATCCAAATTTACTGCTTTAAAAATACAAATTCACTGTTTTAATAGAAAATTTGTTTTTAATGTGGAGAATTTGTGTTCTTTAACAGTAAATTTATAGCATTGTTTTTAAAGCATTGAATAACTGCTGTGATAGATTTCTTATTGTGAATAATCAACTTTAACTTATAATATTTCGATTCGTGAAGCAGAGTGACTTTTTCCTTGTCAAATCTTTATTTTTCAGTCAATCGCGGATCGTCGTAAACATCTTTGTCGCTTTTGCGGTTTTAAAGTCGATTTACAATTTTCGAATAGCGTGATCCCGTGTGAATTGCTTTAATTCTTTGTATTATTGGTTAACATTACTGCTGAAATTTGCATTATAATCGGTGCATGTTCTGTCTAATTTACTATGTTCGACTTCATTATTGCGGTGTGTCGGTATAGAAGATGGTCGGAAAGCATTCTATACTTTCTGTATTATTTGATTATATGTATTATTTATGCGTTTAATCTTGTCTATTAGTTCATATGTGATTTTTTTTATTCTACTTCATTTCAGC
Organism: Atta colombica; assembly: GCF_001594045.1. Lineage (NCBI taxonomy): Eukaryota > Metazoa > Arthropoda > Insecta > Hymenoptera > Formicidae > Atta > Atta colombica. Next base: position 2,457 of record NW_017259244.1, read on the forward strand.
GTCTGTACTTATATTCGTTATTTATTCTGTTGCACAGTTTTTCTTCCAATAATTGTCATATTCAACTGTAAGTAATATTTTCCTAAGCCTTTTTCTAAAATAACTATTAAACAATAGCATATATGCCCAATAATTGCCCCAAAAAAGTAGTATTATATATTAAATAGTATATATTAAGACTTTTTTTACTTTCCCGAATGCGAGAATTAATATCTTTATTTTTTTTCCTTTTTTTTTCCTTTTTTCTTTTTCCTTATAAAATTAAAACCAATTTAAAATTTAGAATATCATTATTTCGCCTCGCATAAGGATTAAGAAAATAGAATTTTTATTTTTAACATAAAACCTAGATTCATAATGTAGAGAGGCAGAGTCTTGTTTTCTTATCTTAAGAAAACAAGTGTGAGTATAGATCCTACCAAATCTTGAAGAGTGTAATTGGTCCTGGGAAGACATCTCCACACTCATTGCCAGAATATAAAAGAACTGCAAATAGTAATCAGTCAGTAAAAAAATATAATAATCTCAAAATAGACTCCGTCACAAGTCGCCTTCGCAAGTAGGAAACTATATTCGCACTCTTCTCGTATAAGTTATCTCATGTTTTTTTTACTATTTCTTTCTTTTAAAAATTTAATAAACAGTATTAACTTAATTGGATCAATTTCACTTTCATTTAAAGCCGATCCGTGTGAGTTCCCATATATATAATCTTCGTAATCCTTGCGAGGCTGGAATCTAAATTTCTCCTATAAATTATCCATTCTTTCCTTATAATCATTTTCAATCTTCGCACAATTTGATCTCCGATCCCCGGGTAAATTGCTTAATTGACTTAAAAAACGGAGGAATCTCAATTTCTATTACATCGATTCGTAACAAATAAATCTTTGGTTATTCTAATCAGACGCTCCCACCATCTTCCCCATCAAGGAGCTGGAGGATTGAGGCGCCAATCTATTTTCGGCGTTGTACTAAATTGTTTGATTTTGTTCCAATCGATTTTGCGGAAGAAATTGCGAGCTACAATAAAATTTTTCCCATTATCTGTGTAGATTATTGACAATCTGCCTCTCTTAATATAATCGATAAATCTACGTAATACTTGTAGAAGTGCTTCAGTAGAAAGGGATGTAGTGATCTCCAATGGATTGCTTGATAAATTACACATGTAAATAAGCAAATCCATGCTTTCTACAATTTCTTTAAGAACAATGATCCTGCCAACAAAATGCATTGACCTCTTTCACTCGTTCACTTCCCCTGAAGTAGGTTCTAATTTATTGATCTTATGTCGTTTACAAATCATACAGTTATTTATTACAGATTATACTGCAGCTTTACAAGCAAGGAATCCAGAACATTTCTCTCAAATTACTCATCACGATCTAGATTCCTGCGTGATTCAACTGTTTATATTTGATTAATCTCTTGGTCAAAGAGTGTTTTAGATCTAGTATGATCGGACAGCAGAAATCATGCATATCTTCTCCATTAATGACTGGCGATTCAACCATAATAATCTATTTTCATTTTCGTACACCTTCAATATGCTCAATCTTAGTTCATTTATTCTGTTAAAGAATTCTTGTTGACTCAATTTTAAGATTATGAATGCTTTGCTACAATATACTCTTTTACAATCAATTCACCTGTTGATCTCGAGATGTTTGACAGTTATTGATAAAACGAAGAATTCACCCCATGTATTATCTTGGAATACTTGGATTGTCCTTTCATATACCAATGCTCTTGTAGCATATACGTACCAATTTTCTTCTAGCACCACGTTGTTCGATAAGGGTTGTTTTTTGTCAGTCATTTCTTTATTTCCTCATAGATCTCCGTCTTATTCGTAATATAATCACTAATAGGCCAAGAGTTCTTGTCTTGTCAGAGACATGCTGGTCCCATCATCAATTCATATCAAATACTTTATCGTATACCCTCGCAAAGGGCAAGTTTGCTGGATTCATGATTCCTGAAACATGATATCATTAATTCGAATCTGGCAGCTTATATATTTCTTCTACCGATTCTCCACTAATTAGATATAAATGTATTCCATGGTTTGTCTCTCTTTATCCAGGCCAAAAGTGTTGTAGAATCTGACCGAAAATAAATATTTGTTCTTCGTTTAAAGCTCTTTAATAGAGTGCTGTAATCTAACACCAATGATGGCCACAAGTATAATAATTTAAATCAAGAAATTTTTGTCTTCTTTATTGGTGCCACCCTGGATCTAGCGGTAAGAAGTTGCACGTAAACATCCCTTCCACATGCAAATACAATCGCTGGTACGCATTTTGACTTGCATCTACAAATATGTAAAAGGACAGTTTCCTTGGTTCTTCGTTTCGTCAGAAGGCCCAACGTAGTATCCTTAGCTCCTTCAACCAAGAGAGCTGTTGTTGCCATTCGATGAAATCTTTCTTGATGTTTTCTGATACTTCTGTATTCCAATTTATCTTATGCGAACAGAGCTCCCGTAATAGTAACTTGGATTTCAAGAATATAGGCGAAGATATGCTGATGGGATCGAATATTCGTTGTGCCGCCGATAATATAAGCTTCTTCGTAATCTTTACATCAGTCTGTAGTTCCAATACGGATGAGCTTAATCCTAGAATGTCGTCTTCCTTGTTTCAATTCAAGTCGAGTACTGAGATACTTCTGTTTCTTCTTGGCCTGAATATTCTCAGTCACAAAGATCAAATTTTCCTTTTGCCATAATTCGTTCAGCTTCTTCTTTAAATAAAAATAACACCTTTAACTCAACGCTAGTTACACAGTTGTCCACATAAAAGAATTTTTGGAGATGTTATTCTGTCGAATAACTTTTCTCTTTTCGTTTTGTTTCGGCTCTTTGTAATGCTTTTTCTAAGTGGTACTCTATAGTACCTCCTAATAAGAAGGGACTGCTAGATATACTGAAAATTACTCTCGGATATCGATATATTTCTATCTGTTCTGGGAATATCTTTTTCCATCAGAGAAATCGTAATACATTTTTGTTTTTTGGTGAAATACTTATATGCAGAAAGGTTTTACAGAATATTTAAAATTACTGCTATCCTCCGTCGTCTGAAACCTAACATTATTAGGAATAACCTAACATATATTAGGAATCAATCCAATTAGGACCTGTTTCCAGACAGTAATTAAGTGAGAGTCGATTATTTCCTACAGCTGAGACGTCAAAAACTGATCTTCTTCTGGTAGTGTTTGTCTTCTTTGATCACTTTGTCTTTGTGGAAGGTAATATCCATCTTGCTTTATCTCTCCATCTGGAATTTTCTCTAGATGATTTCCTCTGCTAGCCATTCATCGAATAGTCTCTGATAATTATCGTAAAAATCTTGTTTCTGAAGTTTTCTCGTTATAGATTCTAATCGGCATTTTGCATCATTCTTATTGTTCGCCAATGGTAAATGATCTCTCCAAGATGGAAATGATACTTTGTATCTTCCATCTTTATTCATCTTAATTGTTTGTTGAAAGTACTCCTTTATTTCTATCAGAGAAATATCTTTTGTTTTCTTCAAGACCGGATCCGTCCAAGGTATCTAATTCCCACAAATTAGCGATATTCACATATTGAGCATACATCGAGATGATCATGAATATAGAATCTTCTCTTCTCTTAGATTGGACATTAGTTTTTTCTGTTAATGTCCAACCGAGCAACATTTTAAAAGCGACCACTCCACACTTGAGTTTCTTTCTCTTTTCGGTCATCAACTTTCCGCCAATGTCTACTCCTATTAAAACAACTATGCTCTCTGTTATCGACATCGGTAAGCTTTATTCTTTGCTGTTGCAATTCTTGTATCCATGGAATTTTTTTATTTACGAAGAAACATTCTAAGAGATGACATCCTGATCCAAAGCAACAAAATTACAGGAATAAGCTTATCTAAGCTCTTTACGGAAAGCTTGTACTCTTTATGCATCCGTAATTTGAATTTCGCGCCACCAAATAACATATGCATAACCTTTTGTTCATCTATAATCTTAAAGCCTAATTCCTTGGCATAATGATCTAATACATACGATCTCGTGTCGAAAACCGCTCGAACCACGCACTCTTTATCTTGATTAAATAATTTTATACGAAGCGCTTGAACCTTATAGATGGACACTAGCGAAGTTAAATTGCTGCTGCGTCTCATTAATAATATCTCTATTTCCTTTCTTTGAGAAAGGAAATAGTTCTATTGCGACACATAAGTAGCACATAGTATTTCTTGTTATACAAAGCACATTTTTCTTTGTAGCGGCAGAATTTAAAATTGTGTCCTATCTTCAGATAACAATAACAAGTCCTTAACAATTTGAAGTCTTTCCTCGTATGGCATTTTCTTTGTTTGTCCACATGAGGCACTATCATGATTCTGATCACAGGAGATACAGATGTGTTTGTCCTCCTTGATAGAGATAAGTCCCGCAGCAGTTGCAATTTCCTTGGATTCGACTTCATTCTTTCTCTTATTCTTATTAGCTGATTGTTCATGGCTGAAGCCAAATCTATTCACCGCCATAGCAATTCTTTCTTCACTTAATACCTCTGCTTGGAGAAAAAGTATTAGTTTATCCAATCGTTGTTTCGACGTTGTTTCGTAGACAACAGCCTTAGGATTTCTTTGCCACACGTAGGAGATTTTCGGATAACAATAATAGTGGATATAACATTGCCGCACATATATCTATCATAACCCTAGACTCTAAGGCACGCAAATGAGTTTATAATCTGTCATAAATTTGAGATAAAAACATATGTGTACTTATCTTGCTCAATACTAATTTAAGTATCTTGCGTAAACTTCGATGAGTAAATCTTCTCTGCCAAAACGATTCTCGACTTGTAATTATCTTATAGTTGACAGCAGTCAGTAGAAAACTATTGACTAGCTCGCTCGCTTTAGTACGAGGGCAAGTCAATAATAAATTCTTAAATAAATCTGTCAGAAGGCACTCGCATTGTCATGTTACATTACTTTTTGACAAGTAGCATCTCTCAGCTGATTACTGTCAAATTTTGAGCGGAATTCATCGCGTGGTTTCATTTCTGTAGACGATTAAAGCGAACAACCTTTGTATTTTTTGCAAAATGGAAAGAATAAGTTTCATGTAGTCAAACATCTACATATGAAAGATTTAACGAAAGAAATCAAAACCAATGATTGGATAATGTTCATAGCACATCGTTTACGACTGTACACATTTATTATAATTAAGAATGAATTTAAACGTGATCGTACATCCACATCTAATGCATCTTGTTCGGAACGTCCAATTGAGGCTGCTACGCCAGAAATATCATCGATAAAGTTTCCACGATATTGTTTTGACTGATCGACAAGTGAAAGTGCGCGAGCTTGTTGAGGCTACAGGCATATCACATAACACAGATTTCAATTTTGCACGAACAATTGGGTATGAAAAAACTATCGGCAAGATGGGTGCCGCGTTTGCTCACTGTGGACCATAAGCGCAACCGTGTGACGATTTCAAAATTAATAATGTTTGGAGATGTTTCAACGTAATCCAGATGAATTTCTGTATCGATTCAATTACTGTGGACGAAACATGGAGCTATTACTTCAGATCGGAGACGAAGGAACAGTCAAAACAATGGACTGGGTGAACTAGCTCCGAAGAAGGCGAAGACCGCCGGAAAGTTAGCTGGAAAGGTGATGCTCACAGTTTTTTGGAATGCACGCGACATAATTCACATTGATTACCTTCCAGCAAACGATTAATGGCGATTACAACGCAGCCTTATTAGACCGTTTCAACAATATTTTAAAGAAAAAAACGTCCCCATTTAGCGAAAAAGAAAGTGCTCTTCTATTAAGACAATGCACGAATTCACACGTGCCCGGCACCGATGACCAAATTCAACGAATTCCGCTACGAATTGCTTCCCCATCTAGCATATTCGCCAGATTTAGCTCTCAGCGATTATTTTTTGGTTTCCAAACCTGAAGAATGGTTCAAAAGAAAGAAATTCACCACCAGAGAGCAATACATCGCTGAAACAGAGGCTTATTTTGAAGGATTGGATAAATTATATCATTCGGATGGCTTGAAAAAGTTGGAGACTCGTTGAATAAAGTATCGAGCTGAAAGGAGACTATGTTGAGAAATAAAAATGAATCAATAAAAAAAAATTTGTTTTACTATGTTTTTCTAAAAATTTATTGACTTGCCCTCGTATCCTCTTATTGCCTGTATTAAGTATTGGAATTTATTTATTATCTCCTTTCGTAATATTTGGATCTTTATGTATATTCTCGAATAACATCCAAAATTTTAGTCAATCTTTGAACTCTCCATTAAATTGTGGCAATTGTATTTTTGGTTTGTATGCGCGCACATTGTCTCTGAAAGCTTGTGTCGACATTTCGACATTTTGAATATCTCATGGTTGAAAACAGCTGAGAGTAACATCTAGCAAAGCTTTTGTTTGATTATATCTTATCTTGTACTCATCGGTTATCTCAGTTTCCTATGTAAATTGTTCCTCAGTCCCATTGGCCTCAAGCATAACCTCCAAAATTTTCTAGTTGATTTCTTCGAGCTCTCTATATTTATCACTCACCATTGCGAAGTGTAACTCTCGCGTGTCTGGCCTCTCTTCTGATGCTTCTGCGTTCAATGGACCCAAATTACGCGTGAATATAATACGGATAACGGTACGAGATCTTTAATTTCTCCAACGTAACGTATTATCAACGACTTCTTCTCTTGTAAACGCTACAATAGTACTTGTCCTGTCACAGTCGCCACAATTGTTGCAATGTCGAGATAATCGAAAATAATATCACGATTAATGCAATCTTGTACTTGAAAAAAACTTTATTTTATTTAATATAATCGAGTCGTTATAATACATAAAATCTCTAGAAGTTTCCAAAAAGGATGGAAAGGCGCGCCCATATGGTAAATCATTATCGACATAATCGACATTAGATCGATTTGTAACAATTCTCTTGACTTGTCAGAGCTCTATCTTTCGTGCATCCTTTTTTCGTTATCCGCACACAACTGCGTTCTGCTCTATAATTTTTCTCCCTCCTTTTCTTTTCTTCGCATTATTCTATCTGGCATTTCTCAAGACTCGATCTTAGAGCCATTGTTTTTCACGATACTGCCCATCTCGTTATTCCACTTAAATCTAAATTATTTATGTATGCAGATGATATTGTACTTTTAAATTCTTTTCAGTTATTGGAATCTACTTCCGCTGTCACTATCATGTTTAGCTTAGTCGCTGATTGGGCCTCAATAAATACACTGCACTTAAGCTCTTCAAAATCTTTTCATTACTTGTCGCCGATTCTCCTTCATTACTGTCTTATCTTCCTTCCTTTAACATTTTTCTCAATCTATCCAATTCCTCGCTCCTCCTCCATTAAAATACTCGGAGTCCATCTCGACTCCTCATGGTCTTTCTGTAATCACGTCGTAACAAAATGTCGGATAGCCTTCTTACGTTTCCATTTTCTGTATCCTTTTTGTCACATCCTCTCCATATCGCAGAAACTTCTCATCCTCCAAATACTCGTAATCTTCCTGTTTGATTATGCTAACACAGTCTACATACCGGCTTTGTCACAGAAAATGCTTAATTGTGTCCAGCGTGTTCAGAATTCTTGTCTTCGTTTCTCGTATAATGTCCACAAATATGATCATATTTCTCCATTGTTTCTGCGATCGGTTAAAAATACAAGCGTTTCATTCTCCACTTGTGTTGCCTCCTTTTTATCTCCTTTATATCTCCTTCGTTCTGGCATTCCTCTCTACTTAAGTAGCCTTCTGCATTTTAATTCTGATTTCTATACTCGTGACACTCCTGTAATCCGTCATCATGACTTTGTATCCTTCATCGTACTTTCAAATTTAAAGCAGCTTTTTCCTATACCGCCATCAAATTTTACAACATACTATTATATTCCATTCGTTCTTCTGCCTCCTTGCTTTCTTTTCATCCCGCCGCCGCCAAATTTATATCGACAAACAATCAATAACTCAATTTCTATCAAAACTTTGTTTGCGAATTTCCAGTCATCATTATTAATTAAAGCAATTGTAACATCAAGGTATTCTCTGTAATGGTTATTCTTACTGAACTCTTGTCATTTATACAATTTAACTGAATGATATCAACTATGTTTTTTATCTCATGCTTTAGCAGTCAGAATTATTCAAACTATTATGTTCATTTACTTTCATATTTTGAAATATTTTGTATGCTACTGTATTCTGGGGACGTAATAATAGAAGCTGATGCTTCACCATTTATGTACATAATATATCAAACAAAACGTAATTCCTGTATTGTATTGTACAATAAATTGAACTTGAAATTGAAATTTTTACGCATAAACGCATCGATTCAATGTATTTTTAAAATTTGAGGTCTCTTCTTAATATTTATCATTAATTTTCCTATTTTTTATCTTTAACCGTTTCATAAGAAAATATAACATAGATTATAAAGTTTTAATTACACAGGCCCACAAAAAAAGCCCTGTGCTGAAGTGAAGACCCAGCTATTCTTATGTATTTGAGTTCCTGAATACGAATCTGACAAAATAGAACCATCCAGAGAAAATTTTCAATCTAGAGCGAAAAAAAATGAGTTAAAAATGGAAAAAATAGATAATTTTTTCTAGATTAAAAATTTTCATTGGATGAGGCTTTGGATTTGAATTATATGAATGATTGCGTATTTTGGGGTACTTTCTGTGTTTAATTAGGTCCAAGTACGCGCCATTTTACATTTTTCACGTAAAAACGCGTAATTTCGTTTTTTCTGTGCCCAATTAGACTGTAGAATGTAATTCCGAATGTGAAAAAGCATAGAATGGCATACTTTCTTGAAAAACTATTTCTTGAAAGAATAAAAATTAATTTGGCATAAAAATACATAGTTCAGGAAGTAATGATTATTAGTTGCGCGTACTTTCCATGCCGAATTAGATCCAAGCACGCTATTTTATCTTTCGCGTAGGTTGGCGTAGTTATTTCTATGTTTAACAACGCGATTCTACGCCACAGTCGTAGAAGTAGAAAGGTGTACTTTTTGATGTACTTTGACATAGAAATTTTTCCTCCAGGACTGATTATTATGAAAAAAAAATTTTTTTAATAAAAACAAATAAAAAAACCTTTACAATGATCACAACTTTAATACTGTAGAGACTTGAATTTATAGGCAACAAATAACCAAGCAAAACAATAAATCATAAATAACGTCAAATTGACATTAAAATGAATCGAAATTGATTGAAAAATGACTTTTAATCTGAGTGACCTTAATTTGAATGTTAATATAATGATAGAGTAATATAATGAACGAAAATATTTTTTTAATTTACTTATTATGGAAAGAGTTTAAGTATATAGTGGTACATAGTGGTATATCTTCTTCTTCTTTCGCGGCATTACAGTTCATAATAAATCAAAATCTAACTCTCATGAAGATTTTATAATAATGGATTTTTTTTAGAATCAGATTGTTAATCTAATATTCAATTCCCAATCTAGAGAATCCATACATATCTATTGATATATGGGATCTACAGTTTAACGTCGGATTCGAACGACACTAGTGATCAAAGATCTCTTAATGATGAATTTCATTTTTCCTTCTTAAATTAAATGCGAAAAATCGCATAGGGGCGCAAGGATCTAGAGATCACGAGTCAACCGCACCGAGCAGCAAGCCTCGACGCCTCAGTATGTCTAGACTAATAATTAATTGAGACTTTATGGATTGAATTTTCTCACATAGTGATTATTTCTGATATTTCTAAGGTTCATATAATATAAAAAAAAATTGTTTAATAAGAATCCCTGGTTTGGGATCAAAAACAGCCTGATTGATCATCTTCCTTTATCTTTAGATTTGATATATTATTGTAAAATGTATCATTACAATGCAGCGTAAGAATAAAATTATGTTATAATATAATGACGTAAAATAATATCTTCATGCTTTAAGATGTTCTTAAAATAAATTTACATATTATTAACTATCTCTTTTCAACCTCTTAACATCATTAGTACAAACATGCCTAGTAGAGGAAACCGGGACTAATAGACTCATTTCAGTTTTGAATTTTTACAGACGAAATTAAGAGACTTATCGAAAAAATTAATTCTACACCAGTTCTACTACATACATTTGACTATCTATAATAATATTTTAATAAAGGGAAATTGATAACTTAATATTTAAAAAATGCATTTTTCTAATGCATTCCATCTGATTCAAGCCCCGGAATAATTTGATTAAGATTATTATAATGATAATTTGATTAAGAATATTATTAAAATAAAGATTAACGTATTTTAAGCTACATCTTTGGCTACATATTAATAACACTTTTATAAAAATATATTTTAAACACAAACACTCACTTCGCAAGGCAAAACATGCTTCTTTTTGCAAAATTTATTCATTTCATGCAAACACACGTTGAATGAGCCTAGTTTTCGAGATTGGACATGAAGGAACTAAACTTATAATTATTTACTTATAATTTATCACTGAGGAAAATCTCTTTAAAGAAATAAAATTTTGATTACTATAAGAGTCGTCACTAAATGCTGTTGTTGGTCTACTGTCTCTATCCGTTCATTTTTTTAAAAACATTAACAATATTAACGATAATAAAGACACATAAACAAAAAAAAATCTGTTGGACTTTATTAAGTAAGAACTACGCTTACTATCTAAGCAGATATCACATATCTCAGACAATCATATACGATGTAAAACAAAAACTTTAAGAATAAAAATATTTACTTAGGTGTACGATTTTTTTAAATTGTGACATAACTTCTATCATGTTCGCAATAAGATGTTACAGCAGACTGAGCGGCAGTCGCTGTGTGCTCAGACATGTTTACGCGTATTTCGCGTGTTTTGTTTTTAATGTAACCTCAATTATTCTATTTACTCCTATAGTCAACTGATCCCGGTCTCCCTTACTTGATATCAAAATAACATGTGCTTGCTATTTGAGAAAATGCAAGAAAATGTTATACGATGAAAATAAAATTCTCAAAAAGATAAGAAAAGATTTGTAGAAGAAGCTAACCTGACCAGGTTGCGAATGAAAATGAGCAAATGTATATTCCCTATTGGAGGTATGCGGTGTAACGAGAATTCTGGTGGGACTTTTTCGTCCAACGGGTTCGACAGAATTCTGGCAAGCAGAACCGACGAGTCCAACTGCCGCTGCGGTAGTCATCTGTTCCTGATTAGGCCCTAGCTCGGCTGGATCCGTAGGTGACGATGTTGATGGCGAGTTAGCAGTTGTCACTGCTAACTCACCTGTCGATCTTATTATTGCTACTGGTCTGGCCATAGGAGCAGGTGGCGGCGGCGGTAACATTGAACTTGGATAATATTGCGGGAACTTTTGTATGCTGGTACGTGATCCAGTTAGTTGCGTCTGAAAGTAATCGATTACATATAGCATCTCATTCCTTTTGACACCACTCTTAATTAAGATAGTTTTTTATTAATCGAGTTACCATAGAAATGTTTAATTTTTTTATATAATGAAGTTAAAGTATCGAAATTGACGTATGCAAAATTTTATTGTAGATTACGGTAAAATAAGAGAAAGAAATATTGAAAATGTAACCTTTTACATATAACTTATTAACAGATAAGGATCGCAGATGCTTCTTTGCACACAAATCTTACCGTGTACTTTGCTCAAAAACGAAATTATAATAAGTTCAAAAAAAAAAATTACGATTTTAATGGTCACAAAAAGTAATAGATCAATGACCATTCTGGAAAGATAATTATGCGTAATTTGCATATAAATTTAACCTCGAAAAAAATATAATCTCATCTTGTTTTCATTCGATGAAAATGCAGCTGATTTATTATCATATGTTCCGTACTATTTTATTAAGATACATGCATAGTTTTAATATTTTATCCAAATTATGCAGATATTTATAATTTTGAGTAGGCCTTGGTGAGATATCGAATTTTTCGGCACTTTTTACTAAAGAACCATCTTAAGCAATATTATTCTCTAATGACACATTCTTTAAGTTAGATAATATATTTTTAACAGAGGTATCAATTGACAATAATTTTATAATAGGTTGGAAAAAGACCTTTTAATTGAGAAAAATCTCAAAAACTAAAAGTAATCTAAATATTCAATGAAGCAAGTATATATAAACTTATACTTCAGCTTATTTCCGATAAGATTTACTTTAATAAATTCGAATTTAAAAGTTTAATTACTTAATTTATTACATATTAAAAATATATGAATTAGACCGATGAAAATAATGCCCTGTATACAATATAAGGAATAAGAAATAAATTAGAAATAAAGAATGATTTCAATCTATCAGAAACAATATATTCTGATGTATTCGATTTCTGATAGGTTAAAATCGTTTATTCTTTATTCCTAATTCCTTATTCCTTCTATTGCGGGCAAAGTCTAAATCCAATTAAATATTGGGAGTACAAATTCGATTCGTTTTTTGTGCATTTATTTCAAAACAAAATGAATGATCAATTAAAGTATTATCCATTGCTGCCTACTACTTTTTCCCATCTCTCAGGCAATTTTCGAATTCCAAAAAATTCCTCGAAAAAATGACTCGTCTTTGGAGGCGATCCAATTTTGAAACCAATTTTCGATTTCTGCGAAAGAAGTGAACCGGTGACTTGCTAAATCGTGTTGCATCCTTCGGAACAACCAGTAATCAAAAGGAGCAATTTCCGAAGAACGGTGGTAAAACATCCCATTTGAGCGTTTCCAAATATTTTTTTATGACATGAGGCCGAGCGTTCATGAAGAAGAATAACTTTTATCAGGTCTTTGCTCGTATTCTGTTTTTCTTGCAATGCACTCAACGAATCTATTGTAGCCGATACCGATCGCCCGTAATGGAATCGCCAAGTTTCAGCAGCTCATAGTAAACAAGACCCTTTTGGTCCCATCAGATACAGAACATGAGATTTTCGAACCATGAATGTTCGGCCGTGGTGTTGATGTTGAGATCGATGGCAATGATTGACCGGGCTCAGCGTAGTATTGTTTCTTCTTGGGGTTGTTGTAGAATATCCACTTGTCATCTCCAGTCACAATCCGATGTAAAAAACCTTTTTTCTATTGTCTTTGAATCAGCTGTTCGCAAGTGAAAAATCGCTTTTCAACGTCTCTCGGTTTCAGTTTCATAAGGTAATGTCCTTGTTTTTGAAGGTTCTCAATCGTATAGAAACGGCTTGTTGAGTTACTCCTAATGATTCTCCAAGCTCCTCTGTTTGACTCTGATCTTTTTCGAGTAATGTCTCTAATTCTTTGTCTTTAAATTTTTTTGGCTATCCAGAGCGAGGCTTGTCTTCAACGTTGAAATCTCATCCTTGACTATTTCCTACATGATTTGTTAGTTGGAGCAGTGTCATTATAAACTTCGACAAGCATTCGATAGGCTTCAACCGCACTTTTCTTCCAATTAAAGCAGAAAATCAAAATCTTCCGCAAATGCTGCTTGGTTAATACAATTCGACATTTCATCAACAAATACAGTAAAAATCAAGATTTTTGTATGAAATTCAAAGCGATATAAATTGAATATTATTAGCAGATGTTTAACCTCTTTGAAACTGCCAAAAATCAACTGTCACTATGAATCATTCACAACAGCTGGAACCATCTTTAGGGAAACGGACCGAACTAATTTGTACTCCCAATATGAAAATTTCTATATTTGTTCAAAGCAAGATCACAGTGCTTAAAGTAGTACACTCGCGACAATATCCAAAAGTTTAATCCCGTCGCGGTGATACTACAATATAAGTATATACAGTAGGGATAAGTAGCGTTAGCACCTATGATCTTTTTCAAATAAGTTTTCAGGGTCCACCATGTCTTTGGTGACCAAATATCGTATCAATAGTATTAGGAACCACCTATATTCAAAAAAAGGAAAAATACTCTTAATTTTTGAGTATTTCTTTCATCAAATCGGTGATCAATTATATGCACCATCACGTTGCTTCATAAAATAAATTGCTGTAATCAGCTATTTAGGAGACACAGTAGTATCTCGTCGCTAAGCAAGCGCAGCCACATGTCATGGCACGATTGCAATAACGGAGAAATTATAAGTTCTCTGTTTTGATCGGAATTGGTGTCACCAATGATATGACCGCTTATGCTAAATAAATATGCGCGGCAGAATGGAAAACAGGATCTTGTCCCTACTGTATATCCTTATATTGTGTGCGTGGCGATACCTCACTCCCGATAGAAAGAGAAAAAAATATTGCCTGCGCACAGTGAATGCGCAATGTAAAATCGTCATGTATAGAAAAAAGAAGGTTATGTGACCAGCCTCTTAAATATACAGGGTGGCTCCAATTTATGGCTCCACTCGTTTTGAGCAGATAGAACAGAAACTAAGTCAAAAAGTTCTCTATCTTTTCACAATAGAATTAACGAGATATTAACGTTTAAAGATAGCCGAATTCACGCATCCGCTTAACCTACTATTGCCGAAAGTAACAGCTTCATTGAATATTTAAATTACTTTTTTTTTAGTTTTTGAGATTTTTCTCAATTAAAAGGTCTTTTTCCAATCTATTAAAAAATTATCGGCAATTGACACCTCTGTTAAAATATATTATCTCTAATCTAATCAATAGCTTGGCGCTGATGGCGGATATTCGGCGCTTCAGAAATAATATCTCAATTGTGAAAATTGGGAAATGATCAAGAACTCGAAAAAACTCAGTTTAGTTCGTTCTGAAACGTGCACATATACATTCAGAAAAATATTACATAAATATTACTTGTTTCAAGTAAATAATAAGAGTATTTTAAAATTATATTATCAAGAAAATATTCTTTGTAATGATATAATCGTTACTCAAAAGAAAAAGAATAAAAATTGCATTCTATCTTAATACTAGAATGATATTTTTCTGCATTTTTCTACACTATCGCTCATGGAAGCGAACATCCGCATAGGATAACTCCGATTATATACGCTGCATCTATCAAAAATTTAATTTATTAAATATTATTTACTATATTTAAAGTAAAGTAAATATAATAAATGAACTATATCAATAAAAACATTGTATACTGTCTATTATTATGAAAAAAAATATTAGAAATTTGAAATATTTATATATATTTCAAAGGGAAGAGGGTTTCGTTCCTTTTCTCTAACCTATTGTCCTGTCTATCCTATCTATTATAAAATGCAGTTTTCTCTCTTTCACCTTATGCAGTCCTATACTTATTATTTGCGCTTTTTTCTTTTCTTCTTTCGCACAATTTTATTAAATAAATATTTATTTTTTACTATTTTTTAATAATATGACTCGGCAATAATTTTAATTTTTAGCAACTGATAATATGTTTAGTAATACAAATGGCGAAGCATGCTTTCTTATTAAGTAATTTAGTATGAAGAAGAAATGATTGAGAGACAAAGGATTGAATAATTTTAAACAAAGAGTAATATTTTAATATTTATTTATTTAATATTCTCATTTTTCATATAATGCATGGCATACAATATGATCTGAAGCATATGCTATCAATTCATATTCTATATTAGAATTTCTATTATAAATCTTGCGTAAAAAAAATATTTACCGCATCAAATTTATTCATAATGCAATTTTGACATAAATAAGTTATGAAATATTTGAATTTGAATCACTTACACTATTCGTACAATGACATAAATCGGAATACACGTCAATACATCGTTCAAATTCATGCATAAAAAGTATGGTCGATGGTTTCATATACAAACACTTATTACATAATAATAATTTTACATTGTGCACATTATGTATTTTGACAAATTCAATCACAAAATCTTGAATCTCTAATGACGATGGAGTATTCAACTGCACTAATCGCTTAATATCCACCCGTATCGACGAACATCGTCCACATAGCATATGGTAGAACGATGCGGTTACGATTATGAGTACCGCCGATCGCGATTTTCACATGAGACATAGGTTCCACGGCTATTCCAGATATTTGTAAGCTGTAGGTATTAATGTGTATCTTCTTCTTAAGAGATAAGGTATATAATAAGGAAATGTGCTGTAATAAAAAAGACGAATATATTAGGTGTACAACTTTGCTTCCGCCGTTTTCCTATAGATGGCTTTAGCGGTAAGTGGTGGTCGAAATAAATAGATCATAGACGTCATACAATAAACTTGGGCATCTGTCAACATAACCCCATAGAAACATTAGTCGATTTGAGTCTGCATCATAAAGTTATTCTCGATTGAAAATGTCAGTTTACGAGCCAAATTCTCGTCATTTGCGGGAGGTTTTAATTTGTTGCTTCAATATGAAGAAATCTGCGGCTGAGGCTTATCGAATGCTCTCAAATACTTATGGTAAGGTCGCTATTAGTGAAAGAACGTGTCGTGAGTGGTTTCAACACTTCAAGAACAGTGATTTTGACGTCCAAGGGCATGCTCTGTATTTGGTGGGACCAGCTCGGCGTAGTGTATTATGAACTGTTAAACAATCACAGGCGATCGGTATCGAACGCAATTGATGCGTTTGAGCCGAGCATTGAAAGACAAACGGCCGCAATACAATGAGAGACACGATAATGTGATTTTGCAGCATGCCAATGCTTGACCCTATGTTGCGAAAGTGGTCAAGACATACTTGGAACCGTTGAAATGGGAAGCCCTACCCCCCCCGCCGTATTCTCCAGTCGTTGCTCCCTCTGACTATCGCTTGTTTCGATCAATGGCCCACGGCCTGGCTGACCAGCACTTCCGATCTTATGAAGAAATAAACAATTGGATCGATTCGTGGATAGCCTGAAAAGATGACCAGTTTTTTTGACGCGGGATTCGTACGCTACCCGAAAGATGGGAGAAAGTAGAGGCCAGCGATGGACAATACTTTGAATCATAAATGTATAACCAGTTTTTTACAATAAAGCCTCGAATTTCGGAAAAAAAATGGCGGAAGCAAAGTTGTACACCTAATAGGTAAGCGAAATGTAGAGAGAAAATATATAAAAATTAAAAGAGTATAAAATTGTACTTATTTGCATGATTCTTTTTGTTGAATCGGAACGTAATAGTTTACACTTTCTTGCATTTTTGAGGAAAGCGATAATGACTGTAATGAGAATCTGCTCTACGTTGTATGAGTGCTTCACCGGTGTCCACTGAGCGACTGATATAATAATATGGCCATGTTTCTCTTTTAAATACTGAATCCCTCAATATTCGAAAATTTCACATTCTATAGATATCAGAGCATTTGAAATGAGAACGACTGAATCAGTAATATTATCATACCATATGTATCTTTAACAAGTGCTTCCCATTTCACATTTTTCAGCGGAATATTCAATTTATTATTGGAAATTATTATTCTATCAATAGTAATTTCTAATTCGTATTTGTATTAGCTGAGAATACTTCAATATAAACATCATTAATATCAATAAAAAGAAGATATTTTATAACACAAAAGTAATATGTATTCTTCAATTCTATGTCTATATGTGATAGAGCTTCATTGTAGCTTTTATCGCATACCACGAATCATACAATGACACATATGAAGATTTGAATTTACACGATCATTATAATTTGAATCATAGGCATTGATATTTTCATATATCTGCCATCTTCCATGTTTGGCACATCATTTGTCGTTGCGAATAAGTATGTTTCGAAATTCAAGTTCTCTATTACGAAGTATAAGCCAGGTGTATAAGCTTAAATCCGCAGTTTGCTCATAGGTGGCATTAGTGAGCGTACAAAGCTACCCTGAGCACACAACACATTTTTTTTTATGTGTTTGACATCTGTCAACATTAACCAATGCACATCAGCAATTTCATACAACAACATACATTTTTTCTTTCGTAATCATGTCTAGTTTTTTGCTAAAAAAAAAGCATATGCGGAAAGTTTTGCTTTTCTGTTTCAATTTGAAGAAATCGGCTGCCGAATCGTATCGAATGCTTGTGGAGGCCTATGGCGACAATGCTTTATCGGAAGCAACGTGTAGAGATTGATATCGCCGGTTCAATGACGACAATTTTGACCTGAGTGACAAAAAGCGTGAAAATCGGTCCAGGAAGGTTGAGGACTGTCGATTGCAGGCTCTTTTGGACGATACCCAATCGCAAAAAATGCTTGCCGAACAATTTGGTGTTTCTCAAACAGCCATTTCCATGCGGCTACATGCCATGGGGAAGATTCAAAAGATCAGAAAATGGATGCAGCATGAACTGAACGATAGGCAGATGGAGCGATGCCAAAACACATGTCAAATTCTGCTTGCCAGACAAAAAAGAAAGTCGTTCCTGCATCGGATTATGACAGGCGATGAAAAATGAATCTATTTTCAGAATCTTAAACGCAAGAAATCTTGGGTTGATCCCGCCCAACTATCAATATCTTCCTCAAGATCAAATCGCTTCGGATGAAAGATGATGCTGTGCGTTTGGTGGGATCAGGAGGATATCATCTACTAGGAGCTGTTAAAATCTGGTGAAACTGTTAATGCTCACCGCTACCAACAACTGATCAAATTGCATCATGCTCTGCATGAAAAAAGGCCGCATTATCGGAAAGACATGACAAGCTGATTTTCCTCCACGACAACGCACCATCGCACACGTCAACAATAGTCCAAAATTATTATACTTGGATTCAACTAGGAAGTGCTACCTCATCCCGCTTACTCACTAGACCTGGCACCTTCTGACTATCATCTGTTTTCGTTGATGGACCACGCGCTCGCTGAGCGGCACTTCGATTCTTACGAAGACGTCCGAAAATGGCTTGATGAGTGGTTTGCTTCGAAAGATGAGGAATTTTTTTGGCATGGTATACACAAATTGCCCGAAAGATGGGAAAAATGTATAGTTAGCGAGGGCAAGTACTTTGAATAAATTTGTTTTTGCTTCCTAGGAAAAAAAAATGTTTTTCTGATTAAAAAACAGCGGATTTAAGCTTATACACCTGGTAAATGCATCGACGAACAACATTGTTTATTTGTATTCATTTTGCACAGAACAGCAAAACACAATTCTCGATTAAAGTGCGATGACTACAGTGGAAGCTAAGAGACTGATGCATTATAGTTCTCTTTATACATGTTTCCTCCATTTTTTTTTCAGATAGTGTTTCCAATCTAGAATTTTACTTAACTTTGGAAATATGAAAGTTAAGTTTTCAATGTAACTACCGTCAAAACCTTTGTTAAAAATAAATGCAATCAGCATGATCAGTGCCAACGACAATGAAGTCTGTATGTTTCTATTGTATTATCTTTTTTCAAAGATGAGTTTTAAGTAATGTATCCAATCTAGAATTTTACTTAAAAATATGCAAGTTAATTTTTAATGTAACTGTCATTAAGCACAACAAAAATGACATATGTACTAAGAATGCACTTTAATAGAACTTTTTTTTATTTAAGAGATCGACGCCAACAACAATAAAGTATGTCTGTTTATGAAAATAATGTATCATCAATATCCCATTTCCATCTAGTCTTTTGTCAGAAATGTAGAATTTACATATCTTAGTTATCGATGTAGAAGTCATTAAACACTATGAACCACCTAGAGCGATACAAAAATAAAAAATTCGATAATGGAGAAAGGATGTTCACAAAAATGCAACTCCTATCCTCAGTAGCATATAAAAATGGAGTGATTTGTATACTGCTGTCAGTAGTGAAACTAAAAGGTTTGAAGGTATATACGCGAATCTTCAATTTTTTCAAAATTTTTTCTTCGAGTTTTATTCAAGATGGAATGATCCGTTTATACATATTAACGATACGTATTGTAAGAATGCCGAGATCCGCTGTATTATATCCGCTCAAATATTACTATGCAATTTATGCCCTATTTGCACAATGTAAAAGATATTTAACGCAAAATTATGCAAAAATTATACCTTTAGTGACTGTGTGGAAATTATATTTTAATAATTGTGAAAAAACATATATTTTAATATGGATCAAATGGAGCATGCTCTCATAGCGCGAGTCGCTCAGTTGAATACGCGAGAAGAATTTCTTCGTGGGAACAGCATTGCGATAATTTCATCAAATCGTTGGAAGAACAGAGTAGTGTTAAACGCCCGCGATTGGCATTAAACAATCGTTGATCGCTCGTGTCGCACGGCTTATAATTCAAAGAATTCTGGACGTTTTGTGCATGTGGGTGCTGGATATAACGCGAAACTCCGATGGCGTGAAATCGATATTCAAAAACCGTATACCGATGCCGTGATAAACTCTGAACACTCGAGTCTCGCCAATTCCTCGAAGATGCAAGAGAAATAGTGCTGGAACGTGTGCGAGACGCACACAGAAACATGATAATATTAAAATAAACACTACATTTAATGATAAATTCATATCAAGTGATAAACGCGCGAATAAAAATGTTAATACAAAAAATTATGAACTCTTCCGTTCGTCTAATTTAGAAGAGTGGTACGAGTGTCATAGAGCCTATCCTGACATCGCTGGAGAAATTTCAGGAGCGCGATTGGGTGTGGCACTATCGCATATCCTGAATTTGACCGTGAACAAGTTCAATCCGTCGCGGGATGACACCTCTCAAAAATTAAAAGAAATTGAAGAGATAATCAATGTGCAATCTTTAGGCAACGTATGGTCGGTGATAGCCGCTCTACATCCAGCTAAAAAGCATACGGAACGAGAGTCATCATATCCGCACTATTCTACAGTGCTAAACATAGTGCTAAATCTTATAGGCATCCAGTTTCCAATGATGTTGAATCAAATTAAAAGATTTGAAAGTCTCAACATTTCCATCATGTTTATATCGAGAAGCAAAAAGAAATTCTTCCATTACAGCTCACTGATCGAAAGAGGGCCAAACACGTCAATCTCTTGTACGTGCAGAATCCATGCAATAATGCAGGGCATTTTGCATAGATCAAAGATTTAGCTTGCCTTATGAGATCGCAAATTACAGCAACAAAGAAAGAATATATTTCTGTGAATTAAGTTTGTATTTAAAGAAAGAAAAAAATTATAAATATTAAGTTTGTATTTAAAAAAGAAAAAAATTATAAATATTAGGTGTACAACTTTGTTTTCGCCGTTTTTTTCCGAAATTCGAGGCTTTATTGTAAAAAACTGGTTATACATTTATGATTCAAAATATTGTTCATCGCTGGCCACTACTTTCTCCCATCTTTCGGGTAGCGTACGAATCTCGCGTCGAAAAAACTGATCATCTTTTGAGGCTATCCACGAATCCATCCAATTTTTTACTTCTTCATAAGCCCGGAAGTGCTGGTCAGCCAAGCCGTGTGCCATTGATCGAAACAAGTGATAGTCAGAGGGAGAATACGACGGGGGGGGGAGGACTTCCCATTTCAACGTTTCCAAGTATGTCTTGACTACTTTCGCAACATAGTCGAGCATTATCATGCTGCAAAATCCCTTTATCGTGTCTCTCGTTGTATTGCGGCCGTTTGTCTTTCAATGCTCGGCTCAAACGCATCAATTGCGTTCGATACCGATCGCCTGTGATTGTTTAACAGTTCATAATACACTACGCCGAGCTGGTCCCACCAAATACAGAGCATGACCTTGGACGTCAAAATCACTGTTCTTGAAGCGTTAAAACCACTCACGACACGTTCTTTCACTAATAGCGGCCTCACCATAAGTATTTGAGAGCATTCGATGAGCCTCAGCCGCAGATTTCTTCATATTGAAGCAAAAAATTAAAACCTCCCGCAAATGACGAGAATTTGGTTCGTAAACTGACATTTTCAATCGAGAATAACTTTATGATGCAGACACAAATCGACTAATGTTTCTATGGGGTTATATATGTTGACAGATGCCCAAGTTTATTATATGACGTCTATGATCTATTTATTTCGACCATTACTTACCGTTAAAGCCATCTATAGGAAAACGGCGGAAGCGAAATTGTACACCTAATATTTTCAACATTTTTTTAAAATGATAATAAAAATTTGTATTATTTTCCAGATGCCTGCGCTATTTTCATATAAGCACGAAATTGGAAATCCACGCAATAGTCTGTGGAAAATTTAACAATTGCGCGATTTGGCTGCCTAGCTGAGGATAACAAATTGTTGAGCTTCAGCAATCATTGCAGGAAGGAACGTATTCATAATCTACGCCGATCTAGAATACACCCTAGAGAAGATGAAGATGGACATGAAAACATTTAGTTATACATATCAATAACATCGGGTATTTAATTGAGCATACTATGTCCATTGCTTATACAACTCGTTGTGTATGTATCGATTTCGTCGTGATAACGATTGCGTTGCATGATTCAGGAATTTAAAAATTTAGCGCATAGTGTAAAGTCTATACTTTCGTGTACCCAATGTTAGATTTTAATGTGAGATGATTGGCAAAAATTTAACAGCACCACGCACTGCCATGTGTGCGAAAAACGTTCGCGCCGAATGACACGAGGGTACGCGATCATTGCCACTTGACCGGACGATACAGAGGCCCCGCGCAAACTTCAACTTGAATTACAAAGATTCATATTGCATTCCCGTACTTTTTTTATAATTATCGATATGATGCACAATTTTATTATTAAGGATATAGCTATCGCGAAGGACATACAGAATTATTCCATAACTTCCCATAAAGAAAAATACATTTCATTTATAAAATATATCGATAGCATCAAAAATAAAAACTTGCATACAATTATGTTTTATAGATTCATTTAAATTTCTCAGTTTACCAATTTAAAAAAATTAGTCGTTAAAGATAAATTGAAAATTACGTGGTCAGAATTTTTTAATCTCAGCGCAGAGGATTTCTTCTCACAATTAAAGGTATATTTCCGTATGAATACGTTGACTGCATCGAAAAGTTGAAGAAAGCTGAGTTATCATCGCGCAAATTATTTTACAGCTCGATATAAGTGATACCGAATCAGAGAGCGATTACGCGCACGCCATGAACATAAGACAGCGGTTTTCCATCCAAACACTCGGTGAATGCAGTGATATATATTTAAAAACAGATGTATTGTTATTGGCCGATATATTTAAGAATTTTCAAGATAATTGCCAGTTATGGACTCGATCCCGCGTATTATTATATACTATTGGATTTTACGTGGGACGCGATGTTGAAACTCGCGTCAATTTCGAACTTCATACCGACGTGGTTCTATTCATCGAACGTGGTATACGTGGCAGTCTGAGTCAATGTTCACAGATACGCGCAGGCCAACAACATACAGTCATATGATCCATCGAAATCATCAACGTATCTGATATACTTTGACGTTAACAATCTGTACCTGATTGGGCAATATATCAACCATTAGACGTAGACAATTTTGACATTACGACCATCGCGATAGATTCACCAACGAGTTACGTTTTCGTGGATTTGAAGTATCCTCAACATCTCCATGATGCGCACTCCGATCTACTGTTTTGTCCAACGCACGAGAAACTATCCGGCAAGCGAAAGAAGAAACTCCTCGCGATATTGTATGATAAAAAGCATTACGTCATACATTATCGCAATCTGCAGCAATGTACTTGTCACAGTCTCCGCATTACAAAGATCCATCCAAACCAAATACTGCAATTCGCGCAATCTCCATAGCTTCGCTACATCCCTACAAATTTTAGAACTTTAGCAAAGAATGAGTTCGAGAAAAATTTCAAATGAATAACGCGGTTTTCGGCAAGACCATGCAGAATGTGCGTAATCATGTTAATGTGCGACTCGTAACACGTTGGGATGAGAAATACGGTGTAGAGGCAATGATCGCAAAACCAAACTTTCACAGTAGAAGTGTTTTTTCTGAGAACTTGGTCGCAATAGAAATGCGGAAACTCGAGGTTCGACAAACCGATATACATAGGTATGTATATCTTGGACATATCCAAGACGTGTTTTGTTACAAATTTCATCACGAGTATATGACACTGCTGTTTCGCGAAAATTGTAAAGTTATGTACACTGAAACGGACGGTCTAATTTATTACATCAGGTGTGACGATGTCTATGCTGTTATGAAGCATGATATCAATCAATTTGACACTAGTGATTACGCGGTTGACAATGCGTATCAGATTCTGTTCGTAAATAAAAAAATTCCTGGTGAAAGATGAAAACATTGCAGCGATCATGACTGAATTCGTCGGGCTTAGAGTAATATGCCTTACGTATCAATGGTATTAGGTGTACAACTTTGCTTCTGCCGTTTTTTTTCCGAAATTCGAAGCTTTATTGTAAAAAACTGGTTATACATTTATGATTCAAAGTATTGTCGGTATCGCTGGCCACTACTTTCTCCCATCTTTCGGGTAGGGTACGAATCCCGCGTCAAAAAAAAACTGATCATCTTTTGAGGCTATCCACGAATCGATCTAATTTTTTACTTCTTCATAAGACCGGAAGTGCTGGTCAGCCAGGCCGTGTGCTATTGATCGAAACAAGTGATAGTCAGAGGGAGCAACGTCTGGAGAATACGGCGGGTGGAGTAGGACTTCCCATTTCAACGTTTCCAAGTATGTCTTGAGCACTTTCGCAACATGGGGTCGAACATTGTCATGCTGCAAAATCACTTTATCATGTCTCTCGTTGTATTGCGGCCGTTTGTCTTTCAATGCTCGATTCAAACGCATCAATTGCGTTCGATACCGATCGCCTGTGATTGTTTCAGTCGATTTTAACAGTTTATAATACACTACGCCGAGCTGGTCCTCAAATACAGAGCCTGAACTTGGACATCAAAATCACCGTTCTTGAAATGTTGAAACCACTCACGACACGTTCTTTCACTAATAGCGACCTTACTATAAGTATTTGAGAGCATTCGATAAGCCTCAGCCGCAGATTTCTTCATATTGAAGCAAAAAATTAAAACCTCCCGCAAATGACGAGAATTTGGCTCGTAAACTGACATTTTCAATCGAGAATAACTTATGATGCAGACACAAATCGACTAATGTTTCTATGGGGTTATGTTGACAGATGCCCAAGTTTATTATATGACGTCTATGATCTATTTATTTCGACCACCACTTATCGCTAAAGCCATCTATAGGAAAATGGCGGAAGCGAAGTTGTACGCCTAATAATAAAGTCAGCTTTATGAAGTTCCTCGATAATAGATAATATTTCGTTATCGTGGGCGTTGTGACTGCCTGACGCAAGACCTCAAACAATCGGAGATAATCCACTAACCTGTCCCAATGAGCATAATCGATTTTATTATCATTTAGAATCATGGTGCATGGTATTACTTTTTTTCTGATTCTTTTATCTGACTTGTTGTTTAGTCCTTGACGCGTGGCATGCCGTTCCAACTTGTATTTTACCCCAAAGATATTATATTCTTATATTTGTATCCTTTGCTGTCTACTATTAGATTATCCGCTTTATGACTGCGCATTGCCTGTGAGCATTTGTTGCCAACAATATATCTTTTTTTGTACACTAGTTTATCGCCTTTTGTGTAAATAGTATCATCGGGGATTTTTTTGAAAAATAAGTCAATACAAACCATGTGTACTTTTATACTTTACTCTATCTACGATCACAAAGTCATTCGTGTCTACATCGAAATATTTGTCGTCGAGCATCGTGCTGTTCTCACTGAAGTATACGCTATAAACGTAATCGATTTCCTTTTCTCTGCTACCATCGAAAAGCAAACGTATGTTTATTTTTATTCAAGTGCCCAATTGATTATACATTTTCTTACAAACTTGTCGCATTTGCAAAGATTGTTTAACTAATGTTTCAAGCAGTTCATTGGACATTTCATAAACGTTCGACTGAGGGAACGTGCGAACGTTTGTGCGTACGATTCAGGCGACACATAATTGGAATTTGATGTAACGTTCGATTCTTTTGTACGTTCTTTTTAGATGACAGTGTTAATTGAAGCCATGCATTATCCATCTATTGTAGAAGTCATCACTATCATTATCATTTTCATCATCATGAACATCTTCATTGTTTTCAGGTTTTCTTTTCTTAATATTTTTATCCTTTACAACATTGACTTCTTTTTTAATTGGTTGAGATTCATCATTAGCGATATTCTCGACACTCTGTTTTAAAGGTTTTAAAGGCAACGACTTAAAGTATTTCTCCAATACTATATCTATTTTGCCGATTTTTAAAGCAGATATTTTTTACGAATCAAGTCACTCGTTTTCGCAATTCTTCGTTTCGCTATTCTTGAGTTTTTTGCTGTTATCCATGTTACACTAGAAATATTGTGTAATTGACGTATTGACAATGACTAACCACGTTAAGGTATCACATACTCGTTAAAGCTTTTTCTGTATCATTCAGTTTTTGTTTCGTAAGCGCACTGTCTTTGTCTATCACTACGAATTCATACTTTTGTTGCCAATAGCAATGACACAGTTCGCAGAAATTCTCGTAAGACATGTCGATGTTTACATGATCATTATATACATGTTTCAGATTGATTCCGTCCCGTTTGAACAGGATTAACAGATTTGCATTATGGCGTATAAGATGCTTCGGTATCTTTGAGTATGTCTGATACAGATAGAAGCAGATGTCCGCGTGTCGACGATCGCAAAGTACTCTCTGATCGCGTCTTGTTTGTCACATGCTATGTCATCGAAAACAAAAATGGAATTTGGAAACGCCTCATTCAATGATACTACATCGTTATTATTGGAGAATATAAAATAAATTTCTTCAATCACTACTAAATTCTCCAAATATCGGTATTTTGGTTGTTGCAATAACTACATGTTCTCGAAACGTATGTCATGGACTTTCCAGCAAACTTATCAACACATTTTGTTTTGCAGTTCGATAGATCGCAGATGATTCTGTGTATGGAAATCGGCAGCATATTTCCATGCTTGCTTTCTTTTTCAGTCTGTATTTTATTAGCGTTAATTACTTTGATTGCGATTGTCAAATTTCATATTTTCTCTCTTCATGACACTGATAATATTTATAGTAGCGAAACCGCTCAGTATTCAAAATGCTTCTTATCGTGTCGGACAATGTATATAGTTCAACCGCCAAAGAGTTGGAATATATACCGAAAATTATTTTTGCTACGAGAATTTAAGAATTACATAGATCAACTATAGGACTGATTACCCGAGCATGTAAAGGTTGATTCAACAACATCATCGGTGCTTGAAACATTATAATTTGTCCTGCCATTGATGGCATATTGATAGTTCAGCGCCGTTTATAAGAAATTGTAGCAAATGTCAACAACAACAACAATAACAAAAGCGATTTTTTAAATCACACGATAAATGCATCTTTCGATCGAATTGCATATCTCCGGATATCAATTTTGTAGTTCAGGTACGCATTTAGAAAAACGATTGGCTAGAGGCAATCGAGACATTAACCCGTTGAACGCGGCGTCCAACGGACATAGCTTTCGCGGAGCAAAGATCTCACGAAACGATATGTAGCTGACAAAATACTCACTGAGGAGACGCGGAAATGGATTATCACGAAAGACTCTTGGAGAGAGAGAGCTGCTGTCATAGCTGTTTGGGCGGCTATGAAAGTCAAAATTGATAAGAGTATGAAAATGAAGAAGAAAAAGCTGACGAAAAAACGAATATTACCGGCAAAATACGGTGATCTTACCTATTCTACTGCTACTGCTTCGGCTCGTTAGTCAGCGGCGCGGCAGGAATCGCAAAAGCTATAAACAATAATAAAGCCGCAAGTTGGAAGAACTGAAACGTCATAACCGCATCATGGAAGGTCATGAAGTTTACCTCGCTCCATACAAGCATGGACGAGGAGTCACGGAAAAAATAAGATTAAAAAAAAACGTTAAACAGATGCTAAAAATGCCGAAGCGTATATCAACGTACAATTGCAACACATATACGTATTCCATTTTATTTTTATGCGTATTACCTTATCAACGAGGGGAGAATATTAAAACGAGAGCGGCATATATTTGAATAATGTTGATAGACCAGGTACTCATTGGGTGTACGCGAAGCGGAGATACTGTTTACTTTGATAGTTTCGACAATCTTCGACTACCGAAAGAATTGATGCAATTTTTGAACGTGTGAATGCAAATCGAGTATAATCGCACGTCTTATCAACATTATGATCAAAACAACTGTGGATAACTGTGTCTACAATTTTTACAGGCGGTTGACGATCAATTTAAGAATTGACTTTTTCAACTCAGTATTCATTTAAATATGTCACATTTACGCTCACCGGTAAGAGTAGCGTCCTCGCGACCTGCTACTTTCCGGCCGTAGATTTGAACAATGGCGATTACAAGCTCGGTTTGAAGGATTTTGAAACCTACCATATGATATCTAATGTAAATTCATTGAATAATAAGTTTTATTTTGATGAAGACAAAGAAATTGTCATTCCTGAAGGATAATTACAAACGTATAAATAACAAACACATAAACAAGTATTTAAGACGTGCAATTCTTTCTACAATTTCCTAATGATGTTGCGAGAGAGAATACGCTTCGCAAAGAGGATGAACAGTACCCATTGACTGTTCATGCCAATAATATAATATACAATAAAGAGATACAATAAAGAGTGATCAAATGCGCTTATAGAGTAAATTTCATCAAACCTCACAATATTTTATGCTGTTATATTATGCTGTTGGGATTTTCATAGAATCGCGTCCTGGAGCCACAACAATGGCACGAATCAGATCGATAAATATCATCAATGTAAATATCATTCGCATTGATGATATTTATCGATCTGATTGAATACAACGTGACCATGGGCGCATACAACAACGATAAATTCATGCACACGATACATGAATTTTCACCGAGTGTGTCACCAGCATATAAGATATCGGAAAGATCGACACAGATCATTTACTTTTCGATCGTATGGAGCATTACGGATCTGACGATTCGCGTTGTAGAAAACGGATGATTGCTCGATTTTCGAAGAAGAAACTGTTAGATTGCATGTACGGAGGCGACATAGAGATAAAGAGATACGACAAGATAACGTAAGATGCTTGTTCTCAACGAGCAGATGAAACAGACAGGGGACATAATTTTTGGCTAGAGGGACGACAGCGATCAAAAATATTCGAGCGTCCAGTAGAAAGAATCTCTCTGCGTCGAACGTTAAATTTTTACAATCATGGACTTTGTTATATGAAATATCTGAGATGGTTAATGTCTTGATTGGAGGCGAATCAATCTTTGCATCGTCAAGTACGAGTTTCACACGTACAATTCGTACGTCAACACGATGTTTGGACATAACAACGAGATAAGAATATCCATACAATAGCAGGATTTATATACGTTACCGTGAAAACATTCTCTACATCGAAAATAGATTGACTTCAAAGGAAAAAAATGTACAAAACCAACCAAATCTTAGATGTAATTGGCGTAAAGTGGCGTTTATGTTCGATGAAATTCAATATGAATTCAACGGTATGGAGATTGATCGCAACAGAAATGTTGGAATAATTAGTCTTATGAAGGGTTATGCAACGTTTTCTAATGAAATCGCATGTAGTTTGCGTAATGCTGGATTTATCGATTCTAGTGATACCGCGAAAAGCCTAATGATGAAGGATACTTAAATTTTTTTGTACCGCTCAGCATATTGTTGAGCTTTTGCGAGGATTACAAACGGGTGATAATTAACGCTCGTCACGAATTAATTTTGATACGAGAGCGCAATGATAACAATTACATAGTGGGAGAGCCAGCGATAGAGTCGATGCTTGAATTATTCAAAGTATAATGGCGAATGTCTCATGCGTTGAACGAAGTTAATAAACTGCTGCGCGCTTTAGAGAGTGGACAATATCTGAGTATGAGTTTCCGTTCGTAGGATTTGTATGAATATCCCCTATTATCGACTACAATGAAATATTCCTGGGCCATCAAGATTGCGACTCAGCTGGAAAAATGATATGTTATCTTTGATCTACAGATT
>NW_017259244.1:36819-37223 GCF_001594045.1 Atta colombica
CTGGCAGACCAGCACTTCCGGTCTTATGAAGAAGTAAAAAATTGGATCGATTCGTGGATAGCCTCAAAAGATGACCAGTTTTTTCGATGCGGGATTCGTACGCTACCCGAAAGTTGGGAGAAAGTAGTGGCAGCGATGGACAATACTTTGAATCATAAATATATAATCAGTTTTTTACAATAAAGCCTCGAATTTCGGAAAAAAAAACGGCGGAAGCAAAGTTGTACACCTAATATTTTTTAATTTGATAGAACTTAACTTGATTAGTTAAGATTATAGCATCTGGGTTTTAATTTTTCATTTGATATATTAATTTTTTCTGAAGAGTAATAATTTTTGACAGAAAGAGAGAGAGAGACAGAGAGAGAGAGAGAGAGAGAGAGAGAGAGAGAGAGAGAGAGAGA
>NW_017259244.1:37261-44492 GCF_001594045.1 Atta colombica
GAGAGAGAGAGAGAGAGAGAGAGAGAGAGAGAGAGAGAGAGAGAGAGAGAGAGAAAGAGAGAGACAAAGAGAGAGAAGCTAAGTTGCCATAAAAACTAATTTCGTTAAGCTGATTTAATGGAGAAAACTGTCTCCTATAAGCATGATTAATCAACATGCTGAGGCGTGTTCGGATTCCCACCTGAGTATTCTTTGGGTGTTATGTCATCTTTGTTTAACATTTAGTAAATAACAAGAAGTGCCTATTACCTATGATATATTCTGTAACTGTTGTACACGTCTATCGACAGTTGTCGATGTCATTGCACATAATACATACTCCTTCTTATAAAATATTTTCTCCTTATGAGCCATACTTATTTCTTGTATTGTAATATTGCAACAATATATTGCAATATTTTCTACAAAATCAAAATAACAATGTTTTGCAATATTATAGCAATATTTCCAATAAAATATTATAATTTCTATAGTGCAGTAGTATCGCTGCAATTTTTGTAATATTGTGCATTATTGAAATTTTGCAATATTACTCATACAGCATCGCAAATTTTCAGAAATATTGGGAGTACAAATTAGTTCAGTCCGTTTCCTTAAAGATAGCTCCAGCTGTTGTGAATGGTTCATAGTGACAGCTGATTTTAGCCGTTTCAGAGAGGTTAAACATCTGCTACTAATATTCAATTTATATCGTTTTGAGTATCATACAAAAATCTTGATTTTTACTGTGTTTGAAATGTCGAATTTTGCGTTAACCAAACATTTGCGGGAGGTTTTGATTTTCTGCTTTAATTGGAAGAAAAGTGCGGCTGAAGCCCATCGAATGCTTGTCGAAGTTTATGGTGACACTGCTCCAACTGATAAATCATGTAGGAAATGGTCAAGGATGGAGATTTCAACGTTGAAGACAAGCCTCGCTCTGGATAGCCAAAAAAATTCAAAGACAAAGAATTAGAGGCATTACTCGAAGAAGATCAGAGTCAAACGCAAGAGGAGCTTGCAGAATCATTGGGAGTAACTCAACAAGCGGTTTCTGATTGAGAGCCATGGGAATGATTCAAAAAACAAGGAAATTCAGTGCCTTATAAACTGAAACCGAGAGACATTGAAAAGCGATTTTTCACTTGCGAACAGCTGATTCAAAGACAACAGAAAAAAGGTTTTTTGCATCGGATTGTGACTGGAGATAAGAAGATATTCCACGACAACCCCAAGAAGAAAAAAATACTACGCTAAGCCCGGTCAATTGTTGCCATCTCAACATCAACACCACGGTCGAACATTCATGGTTCGAAGATCATGTTCTGTATTTGGTGGGACCAAAAGGGTCTTGTTTACTATGAGCTGTTGAAACCTGATGATTCCATTACGGGCGATCGGTATCGGCTACAATTGATTCGTTTGAGCCGTGCATTGCGAGAAAAACGACCGAAATACGAAAGACATGATAAAGTTATTCTTCTTCATGACAACACTCGACTTCATGTCGCTAAAATCGTAAAAAAATATTTGGAAATGCTCAAATGGGATGTTTTATCGCATCCGCCGTATTCTCCGGACATTGCTCCTTCTGATTACTGGTTGTTCCGAAGGATGCAACAAGACACCAGTTCATTTCTTTCGCCGAAATCGAAAATTGACTCCAAAATTGGATCGCCTCCAAAGACGAATCATTTTTTCGAGATGGAATTCGAAAATTGTCTGAGAGATGGGAAAAAGTAGGCAGTGATGGACAATAATTGATCTGTTCATTCATTTTGTTTTGAAATAAATGCATGTTTGAACGGACCGAACTAATTTGTACTCCCAATATTTCAGAAATATTTTAACTGAAAAATGAAACATTTCATAAAAGTTACGAAATATGTCTGCAATATTTTTGAAACAGAAATAACAAAATGTTCGCGATTCTTGCACATGAAACCTTGTTGAAAGGTTGCTAAAATGTTACAAAAAAAATTATTGAAATATTGTTGTAATATTGCTTTATTTGCTGAAGTAATAAGTATGCGGCCCAGTCACAAGGACACGCTACTCGAAAACGTCTAGTAGTCCTATAAGAAGGAATACGCAAATCGAGGCTCCCGAAGATATTCAACCTTTTTTACAAATGTTTTCCAGGCCTCCGAATATTTTTTTATTATTTTATTTATCATTTTTAGAGTGCAATATTGAATAATAATACTTTAGCAATTAATGAAACGGGATTAATTATTATAATATATCATAATGTTCAACACAATATTACAAAAATATCGCAGAAATATTTCTGCGATAAATTTTTTTATTGTAGCGATTTTTATTATAGCATTTATTGTAGCGATATTTATATGTAATATACTGTAATATTTATACTATGTAACATACTGTAATATTACTAGCGTATAGAAATACTATTGCAATATTGCATAAGAAAGATTAACATAATATGTAGAAATTGTCTAATGTCATAGAAATATTATAAAATATCGCAGAAATATTTCTGTGATGAATTTGCTGCAGATATTTAATATTACAGAGATATTTATACAATATTATTGACATATTATCGTGCAGTATTACAGGAAATTTGTAATATTACTGCAAGATTATTACAATATTACATACTGTGTGGATAGAAACAAACGCTAGTAGTAACATATTAGAAAAAAAGCAAAAAATTTTTTACATTTCAATCACACGTCAATTTTAAAACCGCTTACGTTTCCTTCATGTAATGATGCGCTATCGTGGGAATTTCATATTCCAACACGGAAATGTTCATGCGTAAGTTGACGTCATAGTTTCATATCGACTGCTTTCACATTTTATCCGTCGCCGATATGATGACAATGCATGCACACGAACATTCCCGAATAATTCCCACAACAGTGCATCACTGCCTTCATGTTTATCTAATAAATGATGAATTAATGACAATTTCAAGCGGTAACAAATGAAAACTATTTTTGTGTTATCTCCCGGACTAAGATTTTCAATATATTAAGTGTCTTACTCTTTGAAAATGATTGAGTATCAAATTATTAAATTACTTGTCAATTTAATTTGTGATATTATTATACAAAACATAGTTCGATTGCGTTTCTAACAATAAATCCGAGAAACCAATTCGGCGCGCAATTCAAAAGACTCTACAAACGTGGTATAGATTCAAATTGATTATTTAATCAAAGTGATTATTTAAAAAATTTATGATCCATCTTCGATCGGTATAGACTTCTTGCTTAATAAAAATAATGTTGCTCCTCTGCTGGTCTATTCTGTAATTTTTAATGCAACTTTTATTGTCATTATACTGCTACGCAGCTTGTCGATAGTAAAACCCAACTAGAAATTTATCTAGTAATTTTAGCAGATCCTAGTTAGGTTGACTTAATTTCATTACCAGGTCTTAGTAAGTTAAATTTCCGGGATCGATCACCCCGATCAATCGTGTAACGCAACACAATAGTCAGATCTTCATCCGGATAGCCTCATCAGGTCTACATCAAATTTATTATTTATTATATTAAAAATTATTTGGATCGATTTCAATGGAATAATTAATAAAATATTAAGAATATGCCGCACGTTTATAAGAATTAAATCATGAATCTGATATAGATCTGATGAGGCTATCTGAATGAGGATCTGACTATTTTGTTGCATTACATGACTGATCGGGTCTCGATGAACTTACTGTACTAGGACCTACTAAAATCACTGAATAAATTTTAATTAGGTTATTAATTAGGTTATTATTAATTTAGCATCACATTCCAAAAGAAGTCAAAAAACATCTTTCAGAAGCCCAGAAGGCCTTCTCTGAAGGAATTTTATAATCTCCAGAAGATTCTTCAAATCGACTTGTACAGCGGTCACAGAAAGGTTGCAACACCTTTTTTTCGATAGGTTTCAGATCCATAAATAAGAATCACTCGATGAACAAGTATTCCCAAATCGAAAAAGATGTTTGCAATCTTTTTATGACTAGCTATATACGCCTTCTTATAAAACTTGTGGATGTTTTTTTCTTACGAGTAGCATGTCCACTTCATGGCATGGTTGCGTATTAGAAATAAGTGACGGGTATGTCGCGAGTAACTTGCATATAATTTAATTATTGTTTTAACTCTAGAAAGAACAACCATTCAAATCTGACGAAGATTTTTTTAGATGTCTTATTCAGAATTATCTTAGGTCAACCAAATCAGAATCTTATAGCATATAGCATTTGAAGAATCTTCTGGAGATTATAAAATTCCTTCAGAGAAGGCCTTCTGGGCTTCTGAAACATGTTTTTTGACTTCTTTTGGAATGTGATGCTAAATTAATAATAACCTAATTAATAATCTAATTAAAATTTATCCAGTGATTTTAGCAGGTCCTAGTACAGTAAGTTCATCGAGACCCGATCAGTCATGTAATGCAACAAAATAGTCAGATCCTCATTCAGATAGCCTCATCAGATCTATATCAGATTCATGATTTAATTCTTATAAACGTGTGGCATATTCTTAATATTTTATTAATATTTTATTAATTATTCCATTGAAATCGATCCAAATAAGAAAATATACGCACAGTAACAATTTAAACTGAGTTCTAATTATTTCTCGAGTGCACTTCATTTGCGACATCCACAACTCCATGAGTGGCCCGAACATCAGGTAATTTTAATCCTACAAAGGTCAATCATACTCAAACATGACGAGAATCTTCTTCAGTATACCTTAATCAGGATTACTTTACATCAACAAAATCAAGTTCTTATAATTAAGGTAAATCTGACAGTAAATTCTAGTTAGGAAAAATAGCGCAGCAGCGTTATAATGATAACGAAATTGACAATTACAGAATATGTCTGCTGGTCATAAAAAGATTCATCTTAATTTTAAAGAAAACCAAAAATGTAAAAACCAAAACTCGAAAAAATTAAAAATAAAAAAATGAGAAAATAAAATAAGAAACAAAAGCAACCTAAAAATAAGACAACGCGTACAATTTCATGCGATGCATTCTGATAATACTACTCCGACATTACTGTAATTTTCAAAACTTAATAGTTCTTTTGACTCTTTTTCAACACAAAAATTTTAAAGTCTGAACTTTTTAATAGAAAAGACTTAAAAGGATAAACAATTTCACACAACGAACGTTCTTTTTTAAATAACGAGAAATAATTTTTTTGAATATTGACCTATGCCTCAAATAACACATGGATTAATGTAATTTTCGGTTTGCGCAAAAAATTTTCTTTCTTTTATACCTTTTCAAACAATATATTATATTATAATGGGTATTCCATTAAAAATTTTTATGTTAAATTCCTCCGTACTCTTCGAGGGAAAACAACCCTAATCTCTTTAATAGAATAGTCTCTCAAAATGATCGAACATGTATTACGCGTTTTTTTTAATAATTTCAAATCGTTTCAGAAATATAGAGAAGGAGGACAAACTTTATATAGGCGCCCTGTATTACCTGAGATAATTGCTGGGTATTTTCAGCTTCTTGGCACACGAAAGTCACAAAGTCCGAAAGAGTGTCATGTCCGTTCTCAGGATACTTTACTATCCCTGTAGATCCAGGGTGTTCTGGCTGATAGTAAGCGAGTCCAGGCATGCTTTGACCGGAACCACCAGTTAAGCCTTCGTGAGGCGAATGCAATCCTGAAACATATTTTCCAATAATCATCTAGTCTGATTAATTATCAATATCACGATAAACCACCCCCTTAACTTTACTCTTGTTCTTTCCTTATCTTCGCGAAAATAAGATTATTTTACTTAACTTTTCACTTAACTTCTTTCTCTCTTTATCTCTTTGTTTAATCAAAATTAGATGAAATATTTACATTACAATTTAATTACATTACAATTTAATTATATCTTATCTTAAAATAATGTATAAAATATTCGATTACTTTTCCGACACGAGTAAAATGATATTTTCTTTTTAATTACGAGCCATTAATCTTTATCTATCCCCAAAACATAAAATTATTTTGTTTATAAATTTATTTGATGCAAATTTATTTTATCTGAGATATTATCGCGTTTATTGTTTTTAAAAATATTATTTTTATTGATATTAATATGTAATTAAACAATTGATAATAATGTTTGCTGTACAAATTATTTGTGTTCAAATAATTAATTATACTTAAACAAGCATATTAATCCTTTTATCTTGATAAACTGCAAACAATCATCGATTCACGAAATTGACATAAACCACATATGAACTATACATACATAGAGACAGAAAAAAAATCATAGATATCATTGAGCTAATAAAAGTAAAATAATAAATTAAATCTTTCCCCATTTTTTTCTTTTAATGGCTCTATAATCATAGCCCAATTTTGTAATTAATACACATTTAAATAAATAGATAGATATATAGATAGTTAAATAAGGATAAAAAAGTCGTTGTTACTATGAGTTTGTTAGGAGGGTGGTTTTAATGACGCATACAGATCAAATTCTGATGCTTGTCATCAATAAAAATTTTATTCCGAAACTGTCGCAACTTCTTTCAATCACAGATTCTTCGAATAACTTTTATGGACAAATTTTACGAAGAATACTTATTAATGCTATTTTTAACTCTAAACATTTAGAATATTTTGAATTAAGTTAGAGGAAACTTAAACAATTCTCACATTGATCGACTTAAGAATTAAATACATTAAATTTTCTGTAGATTTTAGAAATTCAGATTTAGTTGAAGAATTTATAGATGAAAGAAAGTACGATAACTTGGAATACTGACATAAATATATATATATATATATATATATATATATATATATATATATATATGACGTACATACATACACATATACATATGCATTGGATGATGCATTCCAAGCATGAGACCGAATGGATGAAATATATACCTTCATGAAAATACATGTGTAATATAATGTAAACAAAATATATTGTATAAATGATATTTACAATTATTAATTATGGCTTTATTCCCGTCACGACGCTTTATATCGAGACGCTTGGTACTGTCATATTTTATGTAAAATAATATATACAAGTCTTATTTAAAAAACTAAATATTAAATCATCAATTAGATCTCTTAATCGCATTACAACAATCATGTGCTATTAATTTATTATATACAATAAGAGATAAGATTTTAATTTCATATTTCAATAATTCTTTTATATACATGTACATTATACGTACACAACACACACACACACACACACACACACACACACATACACACCCA
>NW_017259244.1:44826-45366 GCF_001594045.1 Atta colombica
TATTTTAATGTTTCAGAAACATTAAAAGCATAATATCAAGGATATTATATAGAATGGATATCAGAATATTTCCAAAATATTATTTCAAAAATATTGTATAATATTTTTGAAATATCATAATAATATTATTTTAATTTTTAATAATATTCATTCTAGGAATATTTTGTGCTTACAGAATCGTTGCGCATGATGATGGTCGAATTCAAAGTAACCAATCAAATTTATTCTCAAATGTAACGCGATCTATGCGACATAATATTGTGGCAACATATAACTTAACTCAATCTGTCGTAAATTATAGGAGCAACCATATTGTTTTTGTATTTGCTATAACTCTCTGATTGGTCAACACTGCGCATTGGAAGCGAAATGCCTTATATTCTTACATGATGTACACTCACACATACGCACAACACACACAAGTATGTGTGTATGTGTGTAAGTGCATGAGTGCGTGTGTAAGAGAGAAAAAAGGAGGTGTGTGTATGTGTGTGTGTGTGTGTGTGTGTGTGTGTGTGTGTGTGTGTGTGTGTGTGTGTG
>NW_017259244.1:45466-62220 GCF_001594045.1 Atta colombica
GTGTGTGTGTGTGTGTGTGTGGTTAGTATATATTGTGTAGTTATACTTTTAAACTTTTTGATGGCGCAAGTAATTTATTTTGTGCACGGCATAAATAATACATATACGCATAATACATGATAAAAGTATATACATGTACATATGTAATGTGTGTAAATGGACACACCAGGTGCAACAATATAGTGCAAACATTAAACAAACAACGACTAAACAACATCAAAAACATCAAATTAACAACAACATCAACATCAATACAATAATTAGATTATATATAGATATATTAAACAACACCAACATCGCAATAATAATAATGTAGATAGTATCATACGGAAAGGGCATAAACTTTTAATCAATATATTCCACGCGAATTGAATGTTGATCAATCAGGTAAGTCAATACAGTTAATCCATACAGCATACGACATACTTAGAGCATTGACTATGTAACATTGAGTAATATAAAAATAATATTGAGTATGTGAAAAATGGAACTAAATTATGTGCATGTTTAAAAAGCAATCTTAATCGCGGCTCGATCGATCGTTGTCATATCTATTTTAGACTCGGAAATGTAATTGACATAAAATAGATCACTGTAAATTCGTATCATTAAAGATGATAAAATAAAATTTGTATCTGAAAGATAGTCTTTATTATTAAATATTAATGTAAAATAGAAATTATTAAATTAGAGGCACTAATTCCAATGCATTATTTTCCAGTTTTTATATTTCGTATTAGATACAATTAATGTAAATGTTATGTAATATAAAATACCGTTATTAAAAAAATTTTTGAAGAAAGTAAGTAATCATTAAATTTTGTCACCATCTATTTTGTCGTTTACTTCTACATTATCAATTAAGATTTACGATATATAACGTTATTTCAATCATCTATAATTAAATAAAAATAAATCTAAGTAAAGGGCATAGGTAGTCAGAAGAATCAGAGAAGAATCAAAAATCAATAAAACTTATAACTATATAAATAAAAAAATATAACTATATAATAAATATATAATAAATCGATATCATTCCTTTAAAAATCTT
Organism: Atta colombica; assembly: GCF_001594045.1. NCBI lineage: Eukaryota > Metazoa > Arthropoda > Insecta > Hymenoptera > Formicidae > Atta > Atta colombica. Next base: position 46,518 of record NW_017259244.1, read on the forward strand.
GATGATATAACATATAAAATATCTCAGAATAATAAAATATCTCGATGATCTAAGCAAACAATAATTGCATGTTTCGGTTTCTTGATCGAGCCATCTTCAGATTTACTATAATAGCAGTCGCAGTAAATGAATGAAACTCATCATCAATAATATCAAGTAAAAATTAATTATCTCCGATAGATTGTACGTTGACAGACAGAAATTGTTCCCAATCAGCTGATCGACTGAGTGTTAAAATTTCAATGAATCTGTGAATGATGTGAGAAAATTGAGAACAATCCAAACTAATTTATATAAACGTCAATCAAAATAAAATTCATCGGAGAAGTTACAAAATATGATAATGTTAAAACATGTCCAGTGATGATCAATAACATTTTTTAATGTAAAAAAATTCAATCGCATAATTTAACAAATGAGATGGTCAGACTAACACATGTGAATGTTACAAAAGACAAGCGACGACTAAACAAAGATTTGCAAAATTCACGCAATATCGGTGATGCAAAGTCATATGTTTATCATTGATAAATATGACTTATAAAGACCTATAATATCCGTCTATAGATTTTAACTATTTTTCTGTTTTTTAATATTTTTAATATTAATTCATTTCAAAAATTAAACGTTTACTATAGCGGTTAGTATACGGTTCTTCATCCATAATTAAAATATTATTTTAATCAAATTCATATTTAAATTGTAGTTCGATTATTACCGAAAGATTGGAAGTTTTTTTCCAATTTATATGTATGTTTATATATATATTTATATATATATTTATGGTTACGGTGTTCTGTAATTCTCGTCTTAAGTTGTCTTCCTATTTGACCAACATATGACGCATCACAATCTCTCAATTGATTTTGTACTATATTATTGTATTTTTATTAAATTGTGGACATGGATCTTTTTAAGCTTTACTAAATTTTTTTAATTTATTTGTACTGTAAAAAGAAACTTTTTTGTCCTTATTATTGAATCTTAAATTGATGGTACGAATGATAAACGAACCATAAACCAAGCTGTTCGTTCCATTAAAATTTTCAATATTAGATAATCCCTGGAAGCCTATTTTTTTCTTCTTTAAATGATATTGAATCCTATCATTAATCGTACCAAAAATAAAATCTAATGAATAGTCGTTCTCGAGCAGAATTATTATTATCAATTTTAAATTATTTATGTGGTATTTGCATCTGACAATATCAAAACCTTATCCACCAATCTTATAATAGTGTTTCTTTTTTGCGATGTCGAGTGGTTAGAGAAATAATTAAGATATCTGCCAGAATAACTTTGTTTATATCAATCAAATTCCAAAAAATCATCATTTTTAATGATAATATCTAAAAAAATTCAAAGTATTATCTCTGATTTCTATTGTATATTGTAATCTCGGATAGAAGGAATTAAAATAATACAATAAAAAATCTAAAATAAGTTCTATTTTAGTAATAGGTAACTGCAATACATATATCATTGACGTAGCAATAATAAAACGGCAGTACATATAATCGATATAGCGATAATAATTTCTCATAGTATTCACAGATTCATTTAAATTTTAACATTCAATCGATCAGCTGATTGGGAAAAATTTCTGTCTGTCAACGTACATCGGAAATCGTTAACTTATGTAATTATTGTTTGCTTAGATCATCGAGATATTTTATTGTTCTGAGATATTTTATATGTTATACCTCAAGATTTTTAGAGGAATGATATCGAGAATCTATATTACAGTTATGTTTTTTATTCAAATTTTATTGATTTTTGACTCTTATATGCTGTTTATTTAGATTATTTATTTTTATTTGATAACAAGAATATTTATATTTGATCTATAATTTTATATTTGATCTATAATTAAATTCATTCTGATTAATTCTGAATTTTAATTCCATATATTAATTTAATTTTAAATATATTAACTAATATTATACAATACCAAATCTACAATATCAAACCTAAAAATTATAAAACTTTTCTTTTGATCGCCGAGCCGCGTCGAAACTGTATTGTCGAATATGTTACGTGAATTGATGAATATAACGGGGTTATTAAACAAAGACAAAAGAACAGATTAACAGACAAAACAAATCACCAGATAGACAGACGAACAAACAGCAACAACTAGCTTGCTAGATAGACCGTACTATGCATTTAGCAAGAAAAGCCATTCATCTGTTTATCCATCCGTTTTCAATCATTATATGTGCTTTTGCTATATAATACAGATGATGCTTCTAAACGTGTTCAGAAAAAATCTAGAAGATGTGAAGACGAAATAATTATTTTTAATTTTAAAAAATAGCATATTTACTCGAAGAAGGTGGCTGTTAATAGGCAGATGGATCACGGACAGGCTAAGAACTTCACAAAGGAACCTAAGTAGAATAAAAGCATTGAGAAATGACTGAAAAAAAAAACATTTTACCGTAATGTTGAGTAACAATTACAAGTGTCATAGAAAACATTCTTACTTTTCACACATAGCAAGAACAGAGAAGGATCTTTTTTATGGCTGTGACAGATTTTCAAATAATTCCTGAATAGTCATCAACTTTAATGATTAATATCTCGGTTCGTGAGCCAGAGCGAATTTTTCTGCCAGATTCTTTTATTTTATACAAAAACGTAGAATGAGGCTAATTTTATTGATTTTTGAGCTGCGGAGAGCCAAACTGTATCAATTACCAAAAAAATTACGGCTTTATATAGTAATTTTATTATAATATCGTTATTTTTAATGTTTCTTACACGGATATTTGTAACCGTTATTCAATATTGCAGAAAAACGGTTTCTCTGCTTTTGTTCTACTTGGGAATTATTATGTAAATATGTGTGTGTGTGTGTGTGTGTGTGTGTGTGTGTGTGTGTGTGTGTGTGTGTGTGTTTGCGCGCGCGTGCGCACGCGCATGCGTGCAAGTTGATGATCCTAAAACACATTACCATCATATGTCGAAAATTGAACCCGATATACTCTTTATATAGACAAAAATCAACGATACACGTTGAAATATAATATAAATTATAAGAGTCATAAATACTATCAAAGTTAAGCATTCTCTATTATGAAGAAAAAAAAAATGATCACCTTTTCGACCTAGAGACCTTAAAAATAGAAGTCCAGCCAATATTCTAATTAGAAATAAAATGATGTTCATAAAGGGAACAAAAAAATTATTTGGATCGCAAAATTGTGATATTATTTTTGTGAGGCGATTTTTTAGTAAACTGTTAAAAATTTATAGTGCATAAAACACTTTTCATTACTTGATTTGATAATTGTCTAAAAAAACATCTACAACGAAAAATTTTTAGTAGCAAAACAATGGCAATGCATTCTAGTCAAATAATTGCTTTATGTTTTTACAATCTATGTATTTTATACATTGTAATAAAATAATTTAATTATTGACAATTGAAAATTTTTCTTTATTTTTCGATTCACCATATTTAAATTATGCTGCACTCACGGTGGAAGGATTACATGATGCGTGCAGTTCAGCCAAACCATGCCTACTTTTACTCTTCGTCGTCAGTAGTGCGGAAGGGCTACCAACTGTGAAACATGGGGCGGTATTCATAGTTCGTGTTTATTTAAAACTGTTTTAAATAATGTCTTAAAATACTAATACCATCCTCGAATTGACTTATGACTTAAGACTGTACTTAAGACAGACTTAAATGTAAGAATCGACTATAAATACTGACCTGTTTCGCATCGTGAAGTTGGTACTGAATCTTTCTTGCACAAGTGACTTTAATATCGCTTGTTGGAAAACTCCCTCTATCAGTTGATAACTATGAACAGCTCTACTATAGATGTTTTTCTCAGAAAATACTTCCTATTATAATGTATAACTCGAAATGTGTCATTTTAAAACTTTATTGCTTCGAATTTGATGATACTAAGCAGTACAGGATTGAGAGTGTAGAGCAAAAATGATATAGATAATTGTACAACTCTCTCTCTCTTAAAAGAAGAAAAATAATGGTAAAATTAATTTTCAAAGAAATAAATTTTTCATGATTATATGAAAGTCAGCCATTTTTCTATAAATGGAATTATATGATCGTTTTGTATAATGTGATCTCTAATTATTCTGCATATGAATTATTAAGGTAAAAATATTAAAAAATCAATAGTTTACAAGATACTTTATATCTTCTGATATATTTTAACATGAAATATAAAACATTTTGTAAACTATTCATTTTTTAACATGTCAAAGTGCAAAATAAATTGCAGAAAAAAAAGAAAAAAATATAAAATATCTTGTAAAATAAAATATCTCTAAAAAAATATCTCTATAAAATATATCTATAAGTATAAAATATCTCTTACGCATTATAAAAACTTTTTTGCATTAAAAATCTTATTCCTTCTGTCAGAAACATTTTTTTTCAGGAAAATTTCAACAAGAGATAGGAGAATTCTCGTCGTAAAACGTAGCAGATTATAGCTCACATAGAAAATATAATCTTTTTGCTTACAAATTGTTCAAAAAATCTTTCTTTAAAAAATTGTAAATTCAAAATAAGTCTCTTTTTAGAATATACAAATATTATTTTTTTTATTTATACTTTTTAATTAATTTTCTCATAAAAAATATTCTCCGTATAACTATTATATTTATTACAGATTATTTATATTATTGAAAAAATTCATTTTTCAAAAAGTCTCTACGTAAGTTTCTATGTAAAAGTTTCTACGTAAAATGTGGACATATTAAGAAAATACGTCATAAAACAAAAAATAATACCTACTTTTCATTTTCAACATTTGGATGATTGAATAAACAGAGGGAATAAATTGTTTCACATTAAATTATTTCTTTAGCAATCCTATTCTTTTTCATAAATTTTTACCTTAAGGCTGATTCAGCCAAGAACTCTACGTTGGTGGCGACCCAAAATCAGACGACAGTTTGGCGAAACCGGTAGCTACACAATTAAGCATGAGCCCATGTCCGTGTGCTTGCCTGCGACGCGCCGAGAGTGAACGAGACAGCGAGCTTCTTCACACTAATCACTTATTTCAAGCGACCGAAAAGTTTTCTCGGCAATCTCGACGCTCAGCAGCCTTAGACATAAGGGGCGGGGAGCATTCTAAATAACATATAAGTTTTAATAAATTATAATAATAATGTACCTTTGCCATTCCATTAATCCAGAATAGTAATAAATGTTAAAACGCAACAATTTATGAGATATTTAATTGTTTATGCGAGTTTTTTCATGCGCGTTATATAATATACCTCTCCTTCATAAATTCGAGTAGCAAAAATTCAGTTCAGTAAAAATAGAATTTTATCGGAAAAAAATTGTTAACTAGCATTTCTCTTCACTAAAGTCTCGAAAGGTCATCAGGAAAGAAATGCGTATGTTTATGACTCGAGACTTGTGAAGAAAATATGCAAAAAGAAATCAAATAGTTGCAAAAAGCACGTTTTTCGCTTATAAAATGAAAAATACTGATTGTATGAAAAAAAATCGATATAAAAAAATGTAAATATTTGAAATACTTACAATGAGACGTGGAATATTAAAATCGATCTATTAATTCAGTAGAAAAAAATAACATCGAGAAAAGTCTTTTCTTCACTCGTTCTTTGTTCATTGAGATTTAAACGCAAAGCTTGGAAAATCTCATAAAATGTAGTCCTCGTAATGACGAACAAATCTAGCCCTGAACAAATCTGAAATATTAGTTTTTGCAAAAAGTCATTTGTTCACTAAAAACCTGTCTGCGGAAAATTTAATTTCTTCATCTTTGAGCAATCCCACAGCAATTTACAGGAGTGATTTTTCTTCTTCAAGAGTTGCACTATTACACTTAATAAACGATTTTTTGAAGTTAAACTATTATAAAAGTAGGTATTTTTCCGTATAAAAAATGGAAATAATTTCATTAATATGCATCAAATAGCAGTATGAAGCATTCTACATCTGACATTTTTCTATGAATTTAAAAAAAAAAAGATTACCCTCCGATTATTAGGAGCCGAAATAACAATTTTCTTTTCAAAAAATCACTGGCTCTAGTTTTTAAGATTAAGAGTTCCGTCTGGCACCAATTTGTCAAGGAAGAATTGAATTTATTGTTAAAAAAATTTCGAATTGTAATCAAATTTGTAATTTAGAAATTTTTTCTTTCTTGAATTTTTATTTTTTCGATTTATCACTAAAAAATCACATTTGAATATGGAATGCATGTCTGATTAACAAATTTAAATCATTAGTTGTTTCATTATTTGATATGCTGTAAAAAGCGTCCAATTGGACAATTAAATGTACGGAATTACCAGTACAAAACTATTTTTGTGAACTTAATGGCAAATGCAAATATGATATATGTAACTAGTTAATAAGTAATTTGCCAAATATTAGCGTAACTGTTAAATATATAATACTATAATAACTTTCGCAAATATAAAAGTAAATTAATGTTACATGAAAAAAATATTTTGCAACTATATTCTAGTTACATTAACATTTGATAAATTATTTATTATTTGTTTACATATGTCATATTTGCATCTGCAATTAAATTCACAAAAGCAATTTTGTACTTTCGTACATTTAATTGTCCAAACAATTAAATTGAATTTTTATAGTATATTAAATAAAGAAACATAGCTAATATGACTTAAATTTGTTAATCAGACATGCACTCCATACTCAAACGTGATTTTTTTAATGATAAACCGAAAAAATAAAAATTAAAAAAAAAACTAAAAATTTCATAGTTACATTACTTTGCGAAACATTTGGTTAAACTATTTATCTCGTCGAGCTATCTCAGATTTTAAAAGATCAGGTTTCCGTCAATTTATTGCTGAGAAAATTTAGTAAATTTTAATGTACGAAATCAAATACGCGTGAATCGCTGAGCAGACCGATCTTCCCCATTCGACTGCACGCCGTCTTCCCTCATTCCGCTCGGCACAGTATTTTGCACGCGTTCTTCAATTTTCCAATGTTTTAAACAAACTTTTTTGGCAGTAAAAAATTCGAGAATTTTTCAACAAATTCAATTTTTCCTTGATAAATTGGTACCAGATGAAACTCTTAATCTTAAAAATTAAAACCAGTGATTTAAAAAAAAAATCGGCTCTTAATCGGAGAATAATCTTTTTTTTAACTTAGAAAAATGTCAGATGTAGAATGCTTCATACAGTGTTGCTATTTGATATAATGCATATTAACGAAATTATTTCCATTTTTTTTATACGGAAAAAAATATCTACTTTTTAAAAGTGTTTTATAATAGTTTAACTGCAAAAAATCGTTTTGTTATTAAGTATACGTAATAGTGCAACTCTTGAAGAAGAAAAATCACTCCTATAAATTGTTGTGCGATTGCTCAAAGATGAAGAAATTAAGTTTTCCGCAGATAGGTTTTTAGTGAACAAATGGTTTTTTGCAAAAACTAATGAACATTTCAGGCTTGTTTAGGGCTAGATTTGTTCATCATTACGAGGATTACATTTTACAAGAATTTCAAAGTTTTATTTAAATCTCAATGAATAGAGAGTGAGTGAAAAAAACTTTTTCATCAAAAGGTTTTTTATTTCTTTTCTATTGAACTAATAGATCGATTTTAATGTTCTACATCTCATTGTAAATATTTCAAATATTTACATTTTTTATATTGATTTTTTTTCATACAATTAGAATTTTTCGTTTTATAAGCGAAAAATGTGCTTTTTGCAACTATTTGATTTTTTTTCTTCATATTTTCTTCACAAATCTCAAACATAAGCATTTCTTTTCTGATGGCTTTTCAAGGCTTTCGTGAAAAGAAATGTTGGTTTATAATTTTTTTCCGGTAAAATTCTACTTCTATTGTTCTAATTATTCTTGCTATTCGAGTTTATGAAGGAGACGTATACTATATAATGCGCACGAAAAATCGTAAATAATTAAATATCTCGTAAACTATTACGTATTAATATGATTTATACTATTCTGGAATAAGGGAAGAGGCACACTATTACTACAATTTATTAAAACTGTATGTTATTTAGGATGCCCCTCGCCCCTTATTGATACTAAGGGCCAAGTCGAACGGCCAAGATTGCCAAGAAAGCATTTTCGGTCGCTTGAAACAAGTGACTAATGTGAGAAAGAGTTTGCTGTCTCGTTCACTCTCGGTCCGCCGCAGGGGAGCATACAGACATGGACTCGTGCTTGTTTATATGTTATAGCACCACATCACAATAAATGGTCGAACTTATAGGCGTGGAAAAGTGACGTTTTGATGACAAATTTATGTTGCGTGCCCTTTCGTTATTATTTGCTTAATTGTGAAAATGTGACTTGTCTCATACTTATCAAAGTTGTAATTATCAATGAAAACTAAAGTTATCTTGGAACTTTATATGTAAAAGCGTATATTTTATTCATTTCAATAGCTGTCGGATCGTGTGTTTCTGTCCGAATATAGGCTCACTTTACGTGCCTTTTACGAGTATTTACTGACTGTCAAGAGAGAAAAGGATAGTTTTCATCGATTTTTACAAATTTTTAAAAGTGATTTTGTCATTTCGTTTCATCCAAATTGTGTTTATTTAAAAATGGCACACAACATAAATTAATGCGTCATTCCTCGCTTCTGATTCTAACGTCATGATTCCAACATGGCCGCCGCGACTAGTCAGGAGCCTTAATATTTAAATGTTAAATTTTAAAACGAATTATTTTAATGAAGAACGAATGATTTTCTTGCGAGTAGTTTTGTCTATCCTAAAGTAATAAATTTTCTGTAAATTCCTTTCTTTATAAAAAAGATTTATCTTCTCTTCATAATATTGAAGAGAATTTTTTGGTGAGCTGTTTTCTTTTTAATAGCGTAAAAGGTATTTTCTTTAATGTAAAATTTTAAAAAAGTAATTGTCTAAAAAAATTATAATCTTTATCAATGAATTAATACTATGTCGTGACATGATAATACTTCTACAAATTAAAATGATATCATAATAAAAATTTATAATTATCATTATGTAGGACATAATTTTAATTCTGTATAAAGATATTTTATTGGGTACGGTCAACGCGATACTGTAAACGCTTTGAAGCATTTTTTAATTGGTCAGTTTGTAAAATTTTGTCTTGTAATTGGTTCTTCAAATGTTTCAAAACATTTGTAGCGAGACTTTGACCACAACCAATATATTAATATTGTTAAAATCGCTAATAACGACTTGCGATTTATAAGCAAAAAGATTATATTTTTTATGTAAACTAATCTACTATGTTTTGACGAGAATTCTCGTATTCCTTGTTGAAATTTTTCTAAAAGAAAATGTTTTTGACAGAAGAAATATGATTTTTAACGCGAAAAATTTTTCGCATTATTGTGATGCGTTAGAATATTGCGATAGCAAAAGTAACATCAAAGCGACGCGGCGGAGGGCTCACACAATTACTTAATTTACTTTAATTAGGCGCACGGTTCACGAATGTGTGTCTGTTTAAAAAAACCATTGGATTAGCTTTCCATAATAACTGCTTCATAAAAATATAAGAAAAAAATGATCAGGACATTTCGACTCAATTTTTAGACTTGGATTAGTGCTATATAATTAGTGTCCGCTATTTAAGAAACATCCTGTACAAAACAATTAGAGAAGTTATACTATGTAAAACATTATAAAATAATATATTTAAAAAAATGGCTTCATGGGTTTCATAATTATGAGAAATTAATTAATTTCCAAAATTAAGTTTATTATTATTTGACCCCCTTCAAATCAATTTCTGTCTAAAATATTTTTATTTACCGGGTTTAATTTTCGACATATTTTAATGATTAGTTTCAGATGCCCCATCCTATACATTTATGTACAGGATGTAACAGTGACATACAGATCAATATGACTGGTTGCCTATTCGTGCAGGTGCGCATATTTGTTCACAACTGCGTAAACTTAATCACTTAGACGGTATAATTACTCGCATATCTTTTTCGCATATAAAATTTGTAGCGTCCAAAGTTTCAGGTCATCAATCAGATCATTCATGCGGCTCACATCTGATTGGTCGAAATTCACTCATCCCCACTCCCATCATGTGCAATGCTTCATCTTTCTGATTACATCATGGTAACAGTTTATAAATAAATACGTTTTTAATATATCTGATGATGGAGCGTGTTTGTTACAGTAATAAAAGAGCAAATATGCTTATTTATGGCAAATGCTGCAAAAATCAATGACAAGCTGCAACCCTCTATTTTTCCTGACCAAGGCATGACTTTTTTCAAGTATTATATAATAGAATATGTTAATATAGGATGTTGCACGTTCCAACACGACCATGGCATGTATCTCAACGAGAAGAGAGGATAATTAATGTAATCTCTGTAAGAAAAGCAGTTATTGCTAATCCGCATACGGAACACTAGAAGTGTTGCACATGACTTACAACTGAGCCACATGAAAATCCATAAAATTATAAAGCATAATCTTAAATGTATTCGTTTAAGAGGCATACAACTCAAAGATTATTTCCCTAAGACTTTCATCATCGAGAAACTTTTTGTGATTGGTCCGAGCAAATAAGAACAAAATATATGATCATTGGCAGTTATCTTTTCTTATTAAAATTGACAATAAACAATTTTTTAATAAAATAAGTTAAAAATGAGATTTTAAGTTTCTTCAACTCTAAAAATTAAAAAATATTTAAATGTAATAAAAATAATTACTTATCGTAGAATGATAGCTACAAGTTTATAATTAAATAATTTTCTTGCCATTTTAATTTCAAATATCTATAAAATTATAGTAATAACATTTTTTTGTACCAGGTTGACATTAATGACATTGCTAATGATAATTTCTTGAGGAGAATTCTCTGGACAGACGACTTTTCGCAATAATGAGCAAATAAACAGATATAATGATCATTATATGGAGGAAAATCCTCATTATCGAAAAACAATACATTGGACAATTTAATGTCTGGATAGAAATTTTAGATAATCAAGTTATTGGATCATATTTTTTTCCTGAAAATATTAATATCACAGCAAAGGTTTATTCCGCTTTTCTGGAGGAAATACTATCCATTGCGAAAAAAACAGATGATTTTACTATTAAAAGTATCATTGAAAAATTTATTGAAAAAAAAATGAATGACGTTTTCAATAATATTTTATAGCAAGCTGAGTTTTTGTCAATGATAATATTTTATCACTGAGGATTTTATCACTGGCTAGTAATGTTTTCAATGGTACATTAATTTTATTGCTAAAATGAGTATTATTATTGATTAATTATTATTGATTAATATCTTATTCCACAATACACATCATAAAATTATGATAAAAAAAAAGTTTTTCCTTAAATTCGGGAACTAATTTTATAGTGCTTCGAAACTTCACCATCCGATCGCATATTGCCATTCGCTATCCTTGATTTCTGAAATCGTATGGAAACCACTGCTGTTCGATGATCCTATGTTCACGAACACCTATATAATCATGGATGTAGAGCTATGATACATCTGTTCAATATATGATCCTGGTAGAAATTTGTCCAGTTGTTCAACTGAACATCCAGTCAGCTACTATCTAATATTTAATTTTAATGTTATAACGATTATTTTGGTTAGGAAATCATATGCTGTACTTTTGTAGTACCAGTATCATGTATATCGTCTTTGATTTTACAGTCTCTTTCTTCTGTCGATAATAGTATGGCGATATGAGTTATGTACCATGCTGTATCTAAACAGTACGCAGTACAGATATAGTGTTGATACATTGTGCTATATCATGTACACTTTTGTACTGCTATCATATAATTACGCCGTATACTGTCACCTTGTGGCAATACAGTAACAGTAGCGATATTTTGTGCGAGTATCGTAGAATATCGCACGCTTGGTTATCTGAGGTAATATTTTACTATTGAAAATTTTATCACCGGTCAGTGATAAAATCTTTAATGGTAAAATATTGCCATTGATAAAATTTCATTGAAAACAAACATAAATGAGTAGCTTTCAATACGAATGATATTCCTAATGACAATAATCTAGTGATAAAATATTATACTGATCGAATAATATTCCTATTGATGCGTATCCAATAGTAACTAATATATTATTAATCGAATGATATTCCTATTGGACTTCATCCAATGATAAAATATTTTACCATTAATTATCACCGAATGATTTTCTTATTGAACATTTCAAATAGTAAAATCGATAACGATAATGCTGTTGTCCATATAATTTTAATTCAAATGATTTTACTATTGATCTGAATGATAATACCATTGACACTTTTCGCGATGGGTAATTTATTAGATGATGTTCTATTGGCTATATTACCAAATATTATATTTCAACAAGATGGTCATCCAGCGCATTCATCTCTTCTTGCTCGTACTGTACTGAATCAAAGATTTCCTAATAAAATAGACATCCATAGTACTTTACATGAATGGCCCCCACGCTCTCCTGACCTTATACTAATGAATTTTTTTGTATGGGACTACATTCGGGGTCAAGTTTACGAAACTACGCAATACTACGCACTACTACGTAATAGAAATGATTTGAAGAAAAATAGAAGATGCAATTGAAAAAATAATACCTATTATCCAAAATGCGAGAAAGCATTATGCGGAGAATTGCGTTATGCAGAAGAAAATGGAGGATATTTCGAACATCTTCTATAATATAATCTTCTATAAAAATGATTATAATAAATATATGATTATTTATTATATTAATAATGTTATATGTCAATATTATGTATAAACAATATAAAGGGTTCTTTGATTTTTTTTTATTTTTATAGTGACTATTTGCAAATTGTTATGTAGCAATACTATGTATAAAATTAATTATTAAATTAATTATTAATTAATAAATTAATATACCAAAATGAATATTATAAGATTCGTTAACGATCGTTTCTATCATTATTAAAATTTACATGAATCAAATTCGTTAGTCGACTATTTAAATTTGCACATATGTGCTAACTGCTGACTTTTGTACTGTGCATAAACATTTTAAGCAAAATATAATTTAAATAATGTAATTATAACATATAATTTATATTCTAATTTAGTTTATGATCAATTATGATACAATTTTTCTAGTAATAAAGAAGATATAACATCTAAGATTTTCTTCATAAAATTCATTTTATAACCTATATCAACTTCTGTTTTCAACTTCTGTTTTAATGAATTGCTACGGAAATTTATCATAAATGTATCAAAACTTCGGACGTTAAACTTACTATAAACTTTATACGCGAAAAAGATATACGAGTGATTATACCGTCTCAGTAATTAAGCTTACGCAGTTGTAAACAAATGTACGCGCCTGCACGAACAGGTAACCCTCATACTGATGTCGCTGTTATATCCTGTACATATTCAATAAGTAACCTTAAAAAAATCCCGTCTGTTTTACCGACTGTTAATTATATTGCTTAAACGCAATATTTTTACTGAAATTTCTTTTTCCTTTTTTTTATAAACTTGAAAATCCTTTTCCAGAGTTAAAACATATATGAAGGGGATGCTAGAGTCGCCTGCTTAATCAAATAGAAAACAATACTTTGAGACCAATTTCTTGTACGTATTACTGTTAGAGTTTTTAAAAATCCTCCAGAATTAAAGTATAGATAACGCAACTCTAAACAACTTTATACAGAAAACAAAAATTATTGTATAAAATTATAGTTATGCTATTCATTTCTGACGTCGACTGCTACACTTTCCTTATATGAAAAATTTATACTTTGTATATATAAAACAAACTTACACGAAAAAGATTGGAACTGATCCCCTCCGATTTTGATAAACTTTTAGTATATTATTCTCCAGATAAAAATAACAAACATGTATTTTTTTATACATAAAAATAATACCTTTTCATGTCGAGCGATATGTCACTTTACTGAATAACATGGAAGGCCCATAACGGCCCATTTTTGGAAGAGGAATATTTATGGCAAGAGAATCTTTTTGCTTTTCAATAATGCAAAAGAAGATTAATGCTAAAAAGAATTTATACTTAAAAGAATAATTATTTTAATTAAAAAATTGTGCTTACTGAATTAAAATATGATATAATAATAATTCCATGTATTAAAATTATGTCGAAATATTATGGAAATATGGAATTCTTATTATATTGCGACATAATTTAAATTCACCAAATTATTTTTATGTTGCGACATAATAATAATTTGATTGAATTGAAATTATATAGTTTCCATTTGTAATAATTCAACATTATAAAAAATCTTTTTGTCAACATTGAGAATGATTTGATCGGTGCCGAAACATTTATTTTATTATATTTTCATATTTATAATTTTATAATATATTTTTTTTGTATGTTTTGTATCTCTGGCTTGGTAGCCCTTCAAAAATTTTAATTTTATTTATTATTATCGAGCCTTATTATCTTTTATAATTAAAATTATGTTATAATGAAAAATGTTTTTAAATTGCATATAATTTTAATTCATTTTTATTAATATTATGTTAAAGATATAAAATAAGAATTCAAAATTATTATTATATCTCAATAGATTTGTATTCCTAGAATTATTTGTATTGTTGTGTTCTGAGATACAAAGATAGACTTTCTAACGGACTTACAAAGTACTCTACTATAATTCACTTTAAGAAGATATTTGGTATAGAAAAATGCCACATACCGTCATATGACTATTTTATCATATTATCCGGAAACTCCTCAAATCTTCTCTCTCAGCACTCTTTCACCATCGAATTTCACCAACTTCATTTATTTCTTTTAATTGTATATACATTTTCTTAAGGGGATCCTAAAGTAAAATCCCGAACTCCGTAGAAGTCATTAGAAATTACTGGTTTTCCAGCGCATCAACATGTTTTTATATACTATCACACAAATATCTCACATATCTATATACAGTATATACAGTAGCGCAACTCTCTGTCGGTACTTTTAATGTTAGTGTTTCCCAAAATGGAATGCGCACACGAAATAAATAAGTTCCCTATTAGCGCCATCTGAATTTCTTTCTCAATTGTTCTTTATTTTGCTCTCTCTCTCTCTCTCTCTCTCTCTCTCTCCCCTCCCCTCCCCCCCCCCCCTCCCTCCTCTCTCTCTTTCTCTAGGTCGTTTATACATCAAAGTATACATACATAAGCCCGTATTCAGAATGCGCTTACAGTGATGTTAGCGCGCTAACATGTTATAATTTACGTTATACGTACTATAGAATAGACTTCAGAGATAAAAGCGCGTTTTGAATACGGGCCACTATCTAAATGTAATAAAACTAAAAGAAATAGATGTATAATTATAATGCATTGCAAAATAAAAAAAAATACAAAAATAAGAAAATATAAAATTATATAAATGTTGTGATACAAATATTATACTGTAAAAATATTTTAATTAACGATTCAGCATGATGCTTGTTTTCCTTGTGTTTTAGTAAATTATTAGAATTACATCACATAGAACGCAAATTTCTAGCTAAAACGAAAGCAATTCAGCAATTATATATATTACTCAGTTTAAACGAAACTGACGAAATTAGTGTGTTTGCAGGTGTGTGTGTGTGTGTTTGCAGGTGTGTGTGTGTGTGTGTGTGTGTGTGTGTGTGTGTGTGTGTGTGTGTGTGTGTGTGTGTGTGTGTGTGTGTGTGTGTGTGTGTGT
>NW_017259244.1:62320-86455 GCF_001594045.1 Atta colombica
GTGTGATTTCGGTTAATGGTTCATTGCATTGTTGTCTTATTTCCGGTTGCTGGTAGGCTTTGTAACAGCAATTTTGCTGATGCCTAATCATTTGCAAGCTACTAATGACTATTGTATTGTATTGTATTTTATTTTATGTCTACTATATATAGTCTATTGTATCATTTATTTTATGTCTATTAACTCTGTTAATATGTAGTCTTTCTCATAAAGCTTCGCAATAAACTAAATTAAACTAATTAAACTAAATTAATCATGATTTTCTTTTCTTCTATCTCTTTCTCTGAGTATTTTAGTTACTCGAACATTTAAATGGCCTTGAAAGAGAGAACGGAAAAAGAAAGAAGTGAGATAGAAGTTTAGAAGTTTAGAAGTTTTTGGCGTTACTGGGCAACTTACTTATTTTGCGCATTTCATTTTGGGCAACATAAAATCAGGAAAGTTGCGCTACTATATTTACTGTGTCTATGATACACGCAGTCGCAATGTTCGTGTCAATTTTCATATAACAAATTCGTCGCGATAAAATGTCTAAATCTAATTCAAGAACTCGATTTTATTTGTTCGTGCAATTACGTGTTTGTGGATCTATTTCGCAAGTACAGGTTGCAAAACTTTCATATTAAGTAAATGTTATCACGACTTGATAGCTTGGACGTCATATTATACTAAGAAATGGTAAAAAATATACCAATTTCGAAATTTTTAAACGTTCTCGACATAAATAAGTATTAATGCATATACTTTAATTCTGGAAAAGGATTTTCGAATCTGTGAAAGACAAAAAAAGTATTTATACAAAAATTATATTTAGTCGGTAATACAGACGACTTTAGAATCCTCTTAATTGAACAAAAATTCAAATAAAAAACATACAATCATTATATTATATTACAAATTAATAATATCAACATTCGGACGGAGTTCTCTTAGATCTGCCAGAATCGTATCTTCCTTCCTAACCGATAACTCTATTGATTCTGGATGATATGTCTAATTCACTCTTTTTGATATTATTCCAAATTTCCATTTAACAATTTGATGTGATTGAGCTCAATTTCAATGTTACCTTAATAGGAAGTCATATGGTCTCTTTAGATATAAGTATTAAATTCAGCCCCATCATTCTTTATTTATCTCAAAAAGCTTATTTTCCGAAATCCTCGGTGCTTTATCGTATTCCATTATCCAATTTAATACAGGGTTTAATTCCGCCAACTTCATCATAATGAGAAAATAATTTCGACCGATATCTTTTCAGTTATACTACTCAGGGTATTTCTGATCATCTCTCTATTTAGGATAATGCTACGGTCATCCACCTGATGACGTCAAAGAAATCTTATCAGCATTTTTTATTAATTATACCGTTAACCTGTTTGCATAAAGCGTATAAAATAGTAAATACATAGCCCTCCCTCCTCCGTCACGTCTAGTTTCTTACAAAATTCTTTAATCGATATACATATATTGATTGATATGATGGACCATTATCCGTGATTAACAGCCGGAAGATCCATTCTACTGAAATATTCGTCTCATTTATTTATAACAGCATCTTCTGCATTAATTGATGACATAATTCAATAAGTTTCCACCCATTTACTATACTCATTGATCAACAACAAAAAATCTTTCTTCTAAAATGTAAAAAAAATCTGAGTGAGAAGCCATAATTGACTGGGTATTAGCCAAGATATACCAGGTCTGATAAAAGAATAAGCAAACTTTTTGAATTACTCGGCAACGGAGCGTTCTAGCGACGTGCGGTTTGCAGCTCTACAATCGTCCTCTATAATCTTCCGAGTAACTGGCTTTTTTAAAATTTATATCTCGTTTAGTTTTAAAGTTATTGTTATTTAATGCAACGTGTTTTAGTGTTTGTGGCGATTTTGCAATTTTTGCCTCAAGGTCAAACAACCAATTATCAGTATTATGAAAAACGTTTTGAAAAGATTACGCGAAAAAATTCGCAAAAAGAGATCACAGTTGTGGCGAGATAACTTATGGTTCCTTCACTATACAACAATGCGTCTGCCTATTCAGCCTTGTCAATTCGCAAGTTTTGTGTCAAAAATCAGATGACTAATTCTTTCCCTAGCTTCCCCAGATCTTGCTCCCTTTTTCTTGTTCTCAAATTTAAAATCAATTCCCAAAATAAAAATTCAGTTCGAGGTAACAAC
Organism: Atta colombica; assembly: GCF_001594045.1. NCBI lineage: Eukaryota > Metazoa > Arthropoda > Insecta > Hymenoptera > Formicidae > Atta > Atta colombica. The sequence goes on from NW_017259244.1 coordinate 64,504, forward strand.
TGTAGTGCTACAAATTGTATATTGCTAGAACGCTTCAAAAAGTTATTTTTTTATCAGACCAGTATAGGATGAATCTGATAAAAGTTTCACCATGTTTTTTTCAAAAACGGTTAGAGATAGAAGGAAGACATTTATTATTAAAATTATAGGATAAGTAGAAAGACATATTTTTATGATCTTGAGTAATCTTAAATGTCCTTGGTTTTCATACTACGAATACAATTTTTTTTTAATGAAAAGGGATATATTTTTACTCATTCTATCGATCTATGGTGCTCAATGAGCTTGATAACTTTTCATTAGAATATCTTTTCGAAAATTCAATTATTGTTAAGATATAAACCAAAATAAATCAGACCATTAAACTGAGAAGACTTATTGTTAACAATTCATAATAGTTCAATCTTTTTAATTTTTAACGAGTTTTCTGAAAAAAATCTGTTTAATTTCTTTTGCGATGTTTGTCAATTATATGTGACTGTTCAGAACTTCGTAAGCTTTGAAACTGGTGTTGGACAACATTCACTAATGTTGAATTATGACCCGATTTCTCATTTGCTCCGAGACGATCACATAAATATAAAATAAAAGACTCTAGGAATCAATCGCTGGTTATAAATATGCATAATATCAAAACAATATAGGTCAACATAAGACCATATAAAAATTGGAACGTTTCAAGTCATCTTCAGTCTAATACTTCTAATATTTCTAATATTAGAAGCCTAATATTTCTAATATTAGAAGCCTAATATAACCGTTAGTTTAGATTGTTAACATCGCATTTCAAAATTCACTTTCTCTGCATAAAATTGTTATATTTTAATGAAGAAACTTTTGATTACAGTGAATATAGAACAAAATGCTATGCAAGCGGTTGCTTCATATACTGCACGATTTACAAACCGTTGTCATTTGTAAGAGGAGTTTTTACACGTTTGGCAAATCGAATGCGTATTACTGGAAGTATTAAGACTTAGCCAATACAACAAAAGCAAAATATTGTTACAAATGAAAACATATCTATTGATGTACATATGTCTATTGGCTGCAATTATTGCAAATTCACATGTTTCAATAAAAGATATTGCCCGCGATAAAAATATTAAATAATCTTCAATGTCACGCTCACGAAAAAAATTAATTCCATCCATATCGCATACTCTAAGAACTGTCACAGAATGATTTTAGCATAAGGAATCCAGTTCTGTACATGAGCTCAAAATAAATTGCAAGAAGATCCTAAATTTTTTCGACTTTTGTTGTGGTCAGATGAAGCAACTTTAACAGTGATAATTAATCTAACAGTGATAATTAATAGGCAAAATTTGCATTACTGAAGCGAAGTCGATCACACTGGATGAGAATTATGGATCAACACCGGTAAAGTATTAATGTTTGGACAGGAATTATTGGCGTTCAGTTAATTGGATCAGTCTTTTTTTGAGGTTTCTAATCGAGAGATTTATTCGTTTTTTTTTAAATAATTTTTTCGAATTTAGTAGAAAATATTCCGTTGAGAGGTAGGCTTTAATTAAATAGTGCATCCTCACTTCGAAATAAATACGAGGCAAAAGTTCAACAGAATGTTCCCAAACAAATGAATTGGTAGAAGTGATCCTGCATTATTCCCTGCGAGATCATTCGAATTTAACATGTTTGGACTATTATTTTTGGGAAAGAATGAAGGAAGCTTATTTTCAACGTCCTATCACTTCGGAAAACATGAAAGAAATAATGATTCAAGAGTTAGAAAGAGTCCAAACAAACTTTCCACGAAGACTACAAGCATGTTTAGATCAACATGTCAAATATTTTGAACAATTACTGCAATAATAAAAAATTTGTTCCAAATTTTCCAAGTTTGATTTAGTTTAGTTTATATCCAAACAATAGTTAAATTTTTTAAAAGATAATACAAAATTATTCAATTCATTAAGCATCATCGATAAAACAAGTAAAAAATGCTTCTTCCCATTAAAAAAAACTTTTATCATTGATAGTATGAAAATCAAGGACATTTAAGGTTAAAAATTTAATATCCTCGTATTTATCCTACAATTTTGATAATAGGTATCCTCTCACTATCTCTAACTTTTCAGAAAAACGTAGTAAATTTTTTATCAGACTCATCCGGTAGGATGACGTAGGTCGTTCGAAAAGTTTGAGTCTCAACAGAAGATAACGTTACTTGTCAAAACCATTCTGGTACTACAATTGTACATGCTTTGAAAGATATCTGTAAAAATTGTAATCATTTTGGACGCTCAATTGTTTGATAGTCATTTGTGCCAATCGATATCAATGTTTTTGTAAAAATGGAAAAGATTAAATATCATATCATAATTAAGTTTTTGCATTTAAAAGGTAATAGGCCTACGCAAATTAAAGCCAAGATTTGGATGCTGTTTATGGGGATTCTGCCCTATCATTCGCCACCATGAAAAAATGAGCAGTTGAATTTAAACATGGTCATACATACCAGCTTGGCTGATGATGAGCATTCGGGACGGCCAACAACTGCAACCACCATTGATAACAACAATTGTTAAACAAAAAAATTAAAAAATTTTTTCTTCTCTTGAAATCGTACAACTTTTAAAAAATTTTTTTCCTTTATATTTCCAACGGTATTCGGCTCGAAATAGAAATATCATTTTTTTTTTCAAAGGAATATTTCATCTTTTAAACATATGTTAGCGCATATATAAAAAAATACGTGTCCCTTAAATCTTGTATTTAACAACATAATTCAGGAGATTCAAATCAATGCCGGATAATTATGTGACGTCTTGTGAGATATATCTTTAGCTAATTGAAAGCTATTTTTTACATAGAATGTATGTAAGAAACTATTAGGATCCAGAATATATGTTAAAAATTATGTAAAAAATTATGTAAAAACAATTAGATTACGCAAGGAATTGCCTATAGATAATACATAAGAGATTGCTTGTCTTATGGATTTTTGGAGACCTATAAGCTCTCGGTAATATTGCATTTGTCGAGTTATTGTAAGATAATTATATGTATGATTGGTCACAAACTTTCTAGCCGCTTCCAAGTTTTTAACAATGATTTTAACAATGATTTCTAATCTCGTCCAATATTTTGTTGATCGAATTACACTTTACAATTGTATAGGTTTCAATGTCAGATAATAAAGCTTTCATTTTAGAAATTGTGTCAAACAACTTATTATAATAATATTATAGTTTATATATCAATTTATTGATGTGTCGGTTTATTACTGAAGATGATCAAAAAATGTGATCGAAAAAATGTTGTCTTGTCGATTCATATAAGGTTTTTTTTTTACTCATCCCAGACAGCACATAATATTATGCTAACATTCAATATTCAATGTATTCAATATTGAATGTACTGTGATTAAATCGAATAAATCAGAAACATTAATGTGATGTCTCAGTAAAATATTATTTCTTGTATATTATTTAAGATATATCAAATATAATAACTAAATTTTGATTCTGATGCTAAATATACTGCTATCATCGATTATACCAAAGATTATATCACGTTTCTAAATTATTCTTGCGGTATATCTCATGTATGTCTGTCATATATTTTCAAAACAAACTCACAACATAAAATGCACAACGATGCTTGCATTTCATTTCTATAAGCATTATACTTATAACTCAGAAAAGATCTTCCATTTTTTCTTGGTTATCTTTTCTATAATTTATTATTATAGAAATTATTTTTTTCAAAATTCATATCTCATGACTGTGTTGATAAAAAAATTTGGAAAAAATTATGGCAGCTTCTTCCGATAAATACTATAATATATCAAAATTTCAGCCAAATCAAAAATCCAAAAGTTCACGGGTAGCACACCATGCGGGATGGAATGCCCCATATATATATATATATGTGAATATATGCATACATGACATACTAGAGACATCACTATAATAACGCAGATACTGCACTGAGAGAAAAGTATATTGTATTTGTGACTATAATTGCATAAAATAATTATGATTAGGAGCATCATTTTTATAATTATTATTGCTGTAATGTTAATAATAATAACCTTACATGTATAGTTCTATCAAACCGGACAAAAATTGTATTATAAATTACGATAATTTAAAATATTATAATAATATAGTAAAATATGAAAATACATATAGTACCATATATGGAAAATACAAATAATCATTTTTATATGATAATTGCAATATTGATAATCATAATTATAATGAATATAATCATTTTTTCAACATTCGCTTACTATATAATATACATGTGGTAACAAGTATATAGTAAGCAACAATAACTAATTATAATTTAAAAAATGGAAAATCATTCATTTTCAAATAGTGTGTGACTATATTAATAGTACATTTGACTATACTTTTAACTATAAATTTACCATACATATTATAAAAATTAAAAAGAAAATAATTATAAAACTAATTATTTGCACTAAATGTTTGGCAATACTATAGTAATAGTATATTTGACCACATTTATATAAATAATAAGTTAACATTTTCCTTAAAAAAAAAATGCAAGAATAAATAAGAAATATATGACAAAGCCGGTCACACTTATACTCAAAAATAAAACACTCAGATCGCAGCGAGACAAAACATGCTCGCCACAATCTTTCGATTGATAATCGTATTACTATTTCCTAACTAAACTAATAAGTACCAGAGTTTTATTATTTTATTTCCATGTAATCTCAAATATTAATAATATTAAACTGTCAACAGAGGCATGAAATGAAAAATGATTATAATAGGAAGTATAATGTTGGCAGTGACTCGATCACAAGCGTGCGATTAGTTCAGCATAAATGTATTTACTAAGCTACTGTTCTAGAGATCGTAGGTTCAAATCTCCCCGATACGATGTGTTTTTCAATAACTTAATTATAGTTAATAAGACAGAATATAGGTATGCAAAACAGAAAATAATAAATTGAATTGGAAAAATCAAAGGTAATAATAACTAAAAAATTATTTTTTTCGTTAAGATATAACTCTGTAATCTTTTTGTTACATAAAAGGAATTGTTTGATCATAATTACTAATTATTTCGTTTCAAACTATTAATAATATGTTTATCATATGATTTCGTAATAATCTAATTTTGCTACCAATTTTCAAATTTTGGTAGTAATAAATAGTAGTATATTCTACATACTTTTAACCATTTTTTTCTCTCAGTGTAGAAACGTACTGGAGATATAGTGAAGACATATTCATACATCTCAGAATAACTATGATATATCATTAGAAGCTCCCTGCAAAAGTCTATAGGATGAGAAATCGTGGACATAATAGATTCTGAAGAAATACCTCTGTACCTCACAGACGCATTTCGAATATCTTGACGTATTCAGCATATATTTACGATATCTAATGTTGTCAGAACGTAGATGGCTGTCTGGGATTTGATTATACATCAGTTGGGCCCTTACACTTTTGTATTTTAAATTTATAAGTCAATCTTTCTGCTAAGGCCTTTAATAAATTACAATTGACACTAAGAGATTGCAATTTTGATATGTCTTTAATCTTTGAATACAATTAACAAGTATTTCGGATTAATTTTTTTTTTAATATTGTTATTTAGCTCGAGGTTTTTTATTTTATATATTAATTTATTTTTTAAGAATTTAACATTAGATAAAATTTCTTTTACGTTTTATGTAAAAGATGTTTACGTTTTAATTATACGATATTAAATTTATCTTTAAAAAATTGAGATGACAATATACAGAGTGTTCCAGAAGTAACGATAAATCTTTCGCACAGGGACAGAATGGACTAAATTGAGAAGAAAAGTCTTTTACTATATTACAATTTTCGCAATAGTTAACAAGATTATTTTTTACAAGATTATTTATATGATTTATAAAATTATTTATATTAATTATTAAAAATTATTTAAAATTGGTTTTTAATAATTTTTTACTCAAGTATTAGGTGTACTTTGCTTCCGCCGTTTTCCTATAGATGGCTTTAGCTTTAGCTTTAGCGGTGGTCGAAATAAATAGATCATAGACGTCATACAATAAACTTGGGCATCTGTCAACATAACCCCATAGAAACATTAGTCGATTTATGTCTGCATCATAAAGTTATTCTCAATTGAAAATGTCAGTACGAGCCAAATTCTCGTCATTTGCGGGAGGTTTTAATTTTTTGCTTCAATATAAAGAAATCTGCGGCTGAGGCTCATCGAATGCTCTCAAATACTTATGGTGAAGCCGCTATTAGTGAAAGAACGTGTCATGAGTGGTTTCAACACTTCATGAACGGAAACGGATTTTGACATCCAAGATCATGCTCTGTATTTGGTGGGACCAGCTCGGCGTAGTGTATTACTGTTAAAATTGACTGAAACAATCACAGACGATCGGTATCGAATGCAATTGATGCGTTTGAGCCGAGCATTGAAAGACAAACAGCCGCAATACAAGAGAGACACGATAAAGTGATTTTGCAGCATGACAATGCTCGACCCCATATTGCGAAAGTGGTCAAGACATACTTGGAAACGTTGAAATGGGAAATCCTACCCCACCCGCCATATTCTCCGGACGTTGCTCCCTCTGACTATCACTTGTTTCGATCAATGGCACACGACCTGGCTAACCAGCACTTCCGGTCTTATGAAGAAGTAAAAAATTGGATCGATTCGTGGATAGCCTCAAAAAATGTTCAGTTTTTTCGACGCGAGATTCGTACGCTACCCGAAAGATAGGAGAAAGTAGTGGCCAGCGATGGACAATACTCTGAATCATAAATGTATAACCAGTTTTTTACAATAAAGCCTCGAATTTCGGAAAAAAAACGGCGGAAGCAAAGTTGTACACCTAATACTATCAACTTTACAAAAAACTGCAAGAGATAAAAATTTATTTTCTCAACTTTTTATCACCCTTTTTAGTATTGCATTTTCTTAATTTTGCTAACTGAGAAAATAAAGTATTAAAAAATTCAGAAAAACTTCTAAAAAAAATTCTTAGAGCATTATAAGAAGAAAATAAAGAGTTTTTGTTTCTTGCTTTTTTCTGTAAAGTTGATAATATTTGAATAAAAAATTATTAAAAACCAATATTCAGCGATTTTTAGTAAAAAATATCTTGTTAACTATTGTGAAAATTGCAAAATGATAAAAGGATTTTCTTTTCAGTTTAATCCATTCTGCCCCTATGTGAAAGATTTATCATTATTTTTTAGACATCCTGTATATGAAGTTGACGTTATTATATGTTTCAGCTACGTTTCCAAGACCTCTTTAGATGTCCAAGTTAAATAAATTAGACAGGAAAATACAACAATATCTTTCCAGTTGTCATACTCTCTAAATTTCTTGGAGTGAAATCTCACTCTTTTGGAGTAAAAAAATCACTCCAAATATTCATGAAAATATAATATTACCAATCAAAGTGGAGTGAAAAAAGAGTGAAATTGTTCACTCTTCATTTAGATTTATTCTTCAAAAGTCACTCTAAAAAGAGTGACTTTTCTCGGAGAGAGGATATTTTGTAACCTAATCATAAAAAAAGTCGCAGGCATTTTTTTACAGTCTTGAAATTTCTAAGTACTTTATCTGTACAAGAGTACAAATATATTAAAGATTGAAGACATAAATTTCGATTACATTTTATTACATTTTATTACATTTTATTAATTTTCAGCAGAAATTAATTTCTTTCATTATCCTAAAGTATCTATACAAAATATCTTAACTTCTGTTCGTATCCTTTCTACAATATTTTATATATACAAATGTGTAAACAGGCTTACCTCTGATAGATTCATTCTCGAGTTTGTCAAACGCTTGACGTTTCATACACTCAAAACAATTAAACACAATTAATAATTGGTAATTATAAATGGCACTTGTATGAAAACAAGAAGAAAAAGGCATTTGGAGAAATTTTTACACTTTAAGTTGGAGTTTAGAGTATTAACAATCTTACTTTAAAAATAAGAGTTTTCACTTTTCACTTTTTGTCTGTTAGTGTGAAAGAATTCACTCTATTAAAGTGAATACTTCCTCCACGTAGAGTGAACTGATCAGTGATGCCAGGATTATAGTGAAAATTTCACTCCAAAAAATTTAGAGAATACTAAGTAATTTCAGAAATCACAGAATTGTTCACAAAACGATTGAAAGATCGTATGGAGAAAGATTCTGGAAATCGTAAACATTGAACTGCAAGTAATAGCATAGAAAAATTTTTTATAGAAAATTTATCAAATATATAATAATTAAATTTTGAGTCAGTATAAGAATCACAAAGTAAACATTTCTTAGAAATAGAATCAAATTATTTAAAGTGAACGTCAATTGACCGCAAACAGGAAATATTGACGTTCTTTTATATTATTAAAAAGCAAACAAAAATACTCTTACCATATGTAAGATCTCTCTCTTCCAAAAACGGATCGAATACCTTCCATTCTATCCGGCGGAGTGACATATCGCTCAACATGAAAAGGTTTCAGTTTAACAACTTGGATATACAGAGTCCGACATAATTGTGATCACGATTTTCCGGTACTTCCGATGATCTGACAAAAATTAATTTAGATAAAAGTTAGTTTAGATAATAGTCAGTTTTCAATCGCTACAAATTGCAATATTAGAAATTTGCAAAATATTCTTTTTTAGGAAAAAAGTCAAAGTTATCCTAATTTTTTAAAATGGCACAACATTTTTTATTTCATATTTTTTACTTCATAATATTGTATCTGATGTTTTCAAGATAAGTTTAATGACCTGTTATATTATACTATGACCTTGAGATGACCTTATAATCATAGGATTAATGAAGAAGGATTAATGAAGGAACAAAGAATTGTCTCTTCATTATATATTGTTACAATTTCACAACTTTACATATCAGATTCCGTTTCTTGGGAACCTGATAATAACTCATCAAGAACAGATCATTTAACCAACATTGATCATTGATTATGTATAATTTGCTGATGATGACTTCAAAGAGAATGGAACATTCAAGATTTCGAAATAAAACTACACATCATCTATCAATTTGAAGTATTTTACATGAATTAATACGTATGCGTATCTATTCTCGCGCTGACTTTCAGCCTTAATCTTATTGTTATTTAATATTTTGTAATATTTCAGGATTACTTTCGTATGTGATAATTAGCCATGCTATAAAATTTAAACGACGTTGTGAATCAATTATACGTAAATTATATGTAGTACTTTAGTCATTTTGTAAGAATGATAACGATTCTATTTTACCTCATGAACAAAACTCTTAAGTAAATCAATTTCAGTAGCAACTGCGCGAATTTTCTTTTAAATGTGCTAAGACCGTAAGAGTATTACTTGCAATTGTAGTTAAATACAGTTTATTCCTTTTCTTTTTTTCAAATTTTCTCTAATTTCTCTAAATTCTTCTCAATGTTATAACCCACACAACACATGGACGTCCTTTCGACATCCATTGGATGTCTTATTCGGACGTCCAGACATTCCAAAGATATCCCGATCTAACGAACGTTTAGACGTATAACATATGGTATTTAGACATTTAATAGATGATGTTAGGACGTTTCGATAGAACGTAAAATGGACTTTTTATGAATGTTATTTGAACATATCCCATAAGAAATGATAATGAAATAGATATCGAATCGATGTCAATTTCATTGATTGAAAAATATTGAAAATAAGGAAATGGAAAAATTTTTTAAATTATGTTAACTGAATTGTCGATTAAAGATTTGTACAATAAAAGTAATATCTCTTAAACTCGATATAATAGATTAAAATATAATTAGTAAAATACACATTTCTATCCTTCATACTGTTTTTGAAGAAAGCTAATCTTTGAAAGACATTGTCTACCATATTATTATGTAATTATTAATTTGGTTTATTAATATTATATATTTTGACTTAATATTTAATATAATAACCGTAATTATGTAATTAGTATAAAATAAAATAAATTAATTATTTAATCTTATATACATATTTTGTACTGTAATTATGATTGTATGTCCTACTACACTATATCGCTATATTGACGATTCAATAATGACAATAATAGTAATACTAATAATAACAATGATATTAATGATTATGATAATAATATTCAACGCTTATATGGACATATATAGTGGATATTCTCAACAGATGTCCTCTAGAAATTTAATAAATATCTTTAAGACATCTTCAAAATGTCTTATAATTTAATATAAAGAATATATCAAAGCTCGAATCTCAAATGTATGGTTATGATGTATATCAGAAATATATTAGGTGTAGTAAAAAGAAATCCATTATTTTTCCATTCAATTTCATGCAAAAATAATAAATTTCTTTTTACTACCTAATATTAAACATACATAATATTGAATTTTGTAATTCAGTCCCGAATATGCCTTTCAGATGTCTTATATGGTAGACATCCTACTGCAGCTACGCTAAAAGCAGAATGTCTTATGGACATTCAGGGCATTAGGACATAACCAAGACATTTGAGGACATACAGCGGACATCCAAAGAATATGTATGGGAACATTGTTGCACATAGGTGATGTTTCTATGGGTACCTTGTGGCATACAGAATTGCAGCTTCGTGCTCCTTTTACTTCACCAAATATTAACAGCATATCAACTTTCTCATTATAGGAATATATTTTCGATAAACTAAGACCGAACTATGATTCGCTCTAATTCGATAGACTAATAATAAGACCGAACACAAGAACTGTTCAAACTATACTACACTATATACTACAAGTTATGTTAATATTTTTTCTACATACTATATATACGTGTATGATAAATTGTGAACAACATTCCGGAATATTACGAATTCTGAAATGACTACGTCTGTTTTTCACATCTGACTGTAAGATCATCTCAAGGTCATTATATAGCAGGTCATTGAACTCGTCTTGACATCTGATACAATATTATGAAATAAAAAATATGTAGTGTAAATATGTAGTATAAATAGTCATTTAAAAAAATTAAGATGACCTTGTCCTTTTTCCTACAATAAAAAAGAATATTTTTCAAATTTCTAATATTGCAATTTGTAGCCGATTGAAAACTGATTAACTTTTATCCAAAATAATTTTTGTCAGATCATCGGAAGTGCCGGAAAAATCGTGATCACAGTTACGTTGGACACTCTGTATATTATACATTGATTACATTTTGAAGAAAACTATAGAACAAAGATAAAATAATATATTGTATAATAATGAAAAATAAATAGAAATAATTAAGAAAGAACAAATGTGTTAAATGTTAATTATGTAAATAATAACGTACCTTCAGCCGATGAGGTTTATTATATTCCGTGACTTCTACCTAAGCCAGCAGGACCAAATGAGCAGAATCAATCCAGACCAATTAATTTTTTAGTATTCATTTTGTACTAATTTGTATCACCAATAAAAATTTTGTATTTTGTGCCGTTTTAAAAAAAAAGACATTGCTAGTTTAATATTAAGCCAATAGGACCACATAAAAAAAGAAGATAAAAAAGAAACAAAGATATGAAAATAACTCAATAACTCATGTACTAATTTGTATCAGCGAGAAAAAGTTAATATATTAATTCATTCCCCGAAATACAATTCCCGATTAAACTTAATTCTATTACACTTAAGAGTAAAGTACCTTTTGCTATGAACAGAATTAATCAATACTCCTACAATCGAGAGGTTATAATTTGTATCACCAAAATGTAAAGTTTCATATTTTGTATTCCCGCCGTTCTTTCGGAAACTACTCTCAACCCCTTAGGCTCAAGAGTAAAGTACTCTTCACCATGAACAAAATCAGTCAATATCTCTATGATAAAGAGAGTATAATTTGTAGCATTAAAATGTAAAGCTTCAGATTTTGTACCCTCACTGTTCTTTCGGAAATTACCTTTAACTCCTATTAAGCTCAAGAATAAAGTACCCTTCGCCATGAACAGAATCAGTCGATATCTCTATGATAAAGAGAGTATAATTTATAATAACATCAAAATATACAGTTTTAGATTTTGTAATAGGAATTTCCGAAGCAAGAGCGGGGGATACAAAATCTGAAACTGTATATTTTGATGTTATAAATTATACTCTCTTTCTCATACAGATATTGACCAATTCTGTTCATGGGGCGAAGGGTATTTTACTGAGCCTAATAGAGATTGGGGGTAGTTTTCGAAGGAACAGCGGGGATACAAAATATGAAACTTTACATTTTGGTGGTACAAATTATAGCCTGTCGAATGTAGGGATATTCTGTTCATGGCGAAAGATACTTTACTCTTCAGCGTAATAGGGTTAAGTTTTATTGGAAGTTGTATTTCGGGGAATGGATCAATATATTAACTTTTCTTACTGGCACAAATTAATACAAATTCAATTTTTTTCATTTATACTTTTCTTCTTTTTCTTCTTTTTCTTCTTTTTTCATGTGATCCTGTCGGTTTAATATTAAGCTAGCAGAGTCGTTTTTTTTCAAAATAGTACAGGGTACAAAATTTTTATTGGTGATACAAATTAGTACAAAATGAGTACTAAAAAATTTTATTGGTTTAGGTTGATTCTGTGCTCATTTGATCCTGCTAGCTTAATAGAGGTTATTCCGCGCAAGATACGTTCGTATTGAACATTTTATTTATCAATAGACATCATGCAAAATGCGCGAGGGTTACACTATAAATCTTCGATTTTGACAACATAATCTTGTTAAGACGTTACGCAGGTATTGTCGTGCACAATACAAATTTCCATGATTATACGTATGTACATATGTAATGTATTATACGTATTGTAATGCATTATCTTCTGTTATACAAAAATGCGCATAGAACGTGCATGAAGTAATTTTGAAAATGATATTTCGGAAAGTAACTTTATCATATATGGTTTATTATATGTAGGTTAAAATAATTTATTTTATCATTAAAAAAATTAAAATTTTTAGAGAAAAGTTAAGTGGCGAAAATAAATGAGTATTTAATAAATAATCTTTTTATAGTCATAAAATACTCTTGAAGTCATTTAATTTTTATTATAGAAAATTTTTGCTATTTTTTATAGTTTTGACGATTTGCTTTGAAAAAAATCGATTTTTTTCGAAGGAGTGCTTTATCCCTTAGAAGTGACTTAAGACACGTAATAAAAAATTTATTTTTGTTTGGAGAACAACATATTAAAAGCTCATCAAAGATGAAAAAACTATTTCAACTCTTTCCTTGTTAGTCCTCGGAATTACGTAATAAATACATATGAGCAATGACTTTAATATGAAGGGTGTGGAGATTCACGCCTGAAATTTTTTCACGTAAAAATTCCTGGAAGTATGCCTCTTCGCACTATTTAAATTGTTACTTAAAATACGGAACCTTTATCATTCACTCGATCATTTGAGGTTCTTAATCAGTACATATTCATGATTCAGTACAAAACGGAAATAAATACATAAATCTGCAATTTTATCATATTGGCAATTGAAATCTTTATTTGACTGCGATTAGAAAGTGTTGTTAAAGCAATGGTTATTAAGCAGTGAATATGCAACGAACCTGGCGTAATAAAGGAGAAATACAAAAAAAGATTCCTTTTTTTATTATTTATTTCGCTTGGTATAAAACTGCCCCTGTCCTCTTGCATCACCAGTCCGTTGTCACGAATAGTTAGAAATTGATGACAAAATTGTAATTTTCTCAGTTTTATTCACCTGTGATGTTAAATCGTTTAGTTCGGGCTGCGTTATTGTCTACGCTTTAATTCTGGAGTAGGATTTTTAAATGTGTAAAAATAATACATTCGTAAAATTGATATAAAAATTATTGTGTTCAATCAAAACAAACAACGCCATCCTGGTAAAAAGTTAAAAGAGAATGACAGAAAAAGCCTATCGTTTGAATATGAAATCTGTGGTTTGTGAATCATTTGTTTGTGGTTCATTAATTTGAATCAAATCTTATAGGAATCTTGTACAAATCTTATAAAATCCGATAAAATACGGATATGAATCCTATCAGTATTTTATCGGATTCTATAAGATTTGTACAAGATTCCTATAAGATAAAAAATAATATAAACTTATAGAAAACGATACAAATTGATGAGAAATCCTATCATTTTTTTAAATCGTTCTCTATCAACTTTTTTTATCAGGCAGCATTTAAGACCAAACTTCGATAAAATTGCTGTTTTATTGATTCAATAGGACTTATAACGATTTATCCTCGTCACATCATTACTACATCAATATCCCATACACACATACGCACAAATTTTCTAAGTTATTAATCTTTTATATTAGGTATCTAAGCTTAATTCTAGAGAACTCAACATTGTTCATGTAATCCCTAATCCAAATCAAAATTGTACACGTATGTACAAAGTATAAAACTTGTATATAAAGCAAATATTGTTACCAATCGACGTTAGAAGCTGAACAAAACTAACCTTTTTTTCATTTTTCAATTTATATTCGATCCGTTTCGACTTACATCATATTTATATTTTAATTGCAGAAAAGTACTTTTAAATCTGGTAAAGACAGTTAGAAAAATACTTGAAATATAATTGTACTCGGTCGGTAAAACAGACTTTAAAGTCTTAAGGAAAACGCCGAATTCAGACGATGTCGATAAAAAGACATTTCTTAATTCCAAACTAAAATATCGACAATAATAACATTATTTAAGTTTCTTACATTACCTTTCTGTCTCACTCAAACGCATACATCTGTCCTTATCTAATACATTACATCTCTTGCAAGATTCGATACCTACACGCAATATTATTTATCTTTACCACTCTTTATCTCATTTTATAAAATGTAAATCTAAATAATCTTTTTTCTTCTTTTAATTTTATAGTTCCGATTGTACAGTATTGTCCATGCATATTATTTATATAACAAACTATCTTATTTTATACATATATAAAAATGTCTTTGGCTCGTAGCCCTCTTTTATATTATTTTATTTTTATTGAGCTTTTTGATATATTATTTGATTTTTTGCTAAAGTCATATATTTCAAATAAAAAATGTAAACGTTTCGGCTAAATCTTGGCTATGATCAGTACAATAAATGAATGTGAGATGTTAAATAATAGAACGCCAATTAAGAAGTCGAAGTGCATATAGTTTATAAATCTATGAATTCTTCATTTTATAAAAACTGGAAAAAATAAATTAAAAAAAAGAAGATTGTTCAAATGTTGTCTATCAATTAAATTGTTCTGACTACAATACGTTTTATATTCAGATCAGACAAAACGGAAATTGAACACTCAACTGAAAGAACATAAAGGCGACATAAAGAAACCTTCTAATGCAATTTCTCCCAACATCACAATGGAACACGATCACAAAATTGATTAGGATAACATAAAAATATTCTAGATTCTCTGATATATCTTACTATAAAAGAAAGGTATCAGAAATGATACACATAAAGAAAGATGTATTAAATAAGTAGAGTGACACATTACGTTTTTCTGATATTTTTATACTCATAATTAAAAAATAGTTCCTTCTTCACTAATATCATCTCCTCCTAACATTTTCTCTTTCTTTTCACTCAATACATATAAAGTAACTCCGGCAAATACATCGTGGTGGGATTTACACTGCAGAAGTCAGAAAAAATAGAAGGGGGGGAATTTTTCCGCAACTACTCTGTTACATTTATGTTATATTAGTATTATGTTATGATTTCAATTTTTTATTGTTAATATTAATGAAATTATTGTGAATTGAAACGATTTGTCACTGTAACGCCATCAAAATAAATTATAATCTACATAAAATGATTACTGTAAAAGACTTAGTGATTCTTTCGTGATACATACATATAGGAATAGTAAAGCATATTGTGTAGCAAAATACAAGTACTTTGCTTTCATATTTGTTTAGTTTATTGTTTTGTATATCCTACCTGTTTGAGATATACGGCATTTTTAGCAAGCGGGGTTTATGCCCAAAACATACAAAATGCGCAGATTGAATTCAGTGCAATAAACGCATTATATGAAATATGTACCTCATGTCATAACACTTATAATATATGTAGGAAGATTGTAATTATTATTTATTATTTCATATACATATTTACCATTCTTATTCCTTAATAAAACTTTATAAACACATTTTATAAGTTATTGTGTCATTATATGTTTTATTTATATGCATTATTTATAAATTTTTCATGAGCCGTACATACCTCTCCTCTCTCTATGAGTAGCCATATATCCTACTCCTATAGGATATGCGGCAAAAATACAAGGCTTTCAAAAAGTTTATTTTTTAATATGAAAAATAAATATTTCAGATTTCTAATTTTTTTCAGTAGTTTTAGTAGACAGTATAAAGTTTTTACTGATATATAGTTCGTTTACTATAAATACTGTAAATAATACTTAATAAATTAAGTTTTTGATAGGTGCGGTGTATATCGGAATTACCCTAAATATCGTCTCGAAACGCTGACAATGTCATTATAATTACACTTTCTTATATAATATTCGAATTTTCTTATATAATATTCGTACTAACATAAAATTCTTCCGTCTTCATGAATATTCTTTATTAAATAACATTGCACTATAACATTGTAATTGATCGTTGTTGATAATACGAATAAGTTTTTATAATTAAATCACTTAATAAATTAAATTAACATAATAACTTATATAAATTTGTATGTCAGAATTTGGCAATCTCGTGTTTAACATACAGCGTTCAAGAAGATTTAATCTCATATGTTCTCGAAAAGATCAAGAAATCAGAATATTTTTGGATATCAACTTCACTTCGACATCTTAATTGGTGTTCTATTATTTAATATCTCACATTCGTTTATTGTACTGATAATAGCCAAGAGTTGGCCGAAACATTTGCATTTTTAATTTGAAATATATTACTTTGGCAAAAAACTTTTTACATGTGTGGGTGTATGCTCCTTTCCATTTATGTTTTTTGTTTTGTTAATTTTTCTTTCTTTTAGTACAAAGCTGATGTTCGCAATAGATATTTTTGCATATACTTTAATCGTATACAAGAATTTTGCAATTTTATAAAGCCAAGATATAGAAAATTCAAAATATTTAAGAATTACGAAATATAATTTGCTTTAGTTTTAAGATCCTCTTAAAAACATAATCTTGATTTTTTTTAAACAAAATTAAAATTACTTATTCATTTATCTACAGTATGCATTGTGTGCGTGCGTGCGTGCGTGCGTGCGTGCGTGCGTGTGTATGTGTATGGAGGGGGGTTGCACGCACACAAATATACGGATGTCTCTAATCGCTATTTGAAATAACTGCCAATTTGCTCTCCTAAATGGGAGATAAAAAAAACTTGAATACATTTTTTTAATATTTTATAGAATTTGATAAGGCAAAAAATATTTTTTTTCTGAATGTTTTTAAAATATCAATTAAACAGTATTAAGTGAAAATCGACCGATGAAATTAAACACATGAGTGAAAAATGCTTCGGTCAAGGCAGTTCTTCATGTCTATATAATATTTTCTATGAAAACTAAAACAATTTTCGATTTAAATAAACCATGCGTTGATTATTTATCGGTTTGAAACACAATCCTAAATCGAAGCTGCTTTCATTCATGTGTATTTATAAGTTTATATCAATATTACTTCGTATTTTTTTAAAGAAATATGTGTTTAAATACTATGAAAACATAAGAGAAGGAAAATTCAACTATTTCTTTAATATGATCTTGAAATATTTCAAAAAGTTATTGTATTAAAGTTGAAACTGTCGTAATTGAAAAACTGATCATGTAATTCAGCATTTCAAGATGAAACATGTCCTAACGAAATTGTAATGATTGATGACGAATTGATATAACATCAATAATGTAATAATTGTGTTACAGTTGCAAATACAATTGCGTTATAGTTTACAAAATTCGATTTTTTCGAGAACAAAAGCAAAAGCTGTGAGTTTGGACTGTTTCCAAGAGTTTAGTAAAGAATGCGTTATAACTTTGCAATAAAATTCTGCATCAGCAAATCATATAAGATACTGCGAACTATTATAAAAAAAATCTGTAAGTCTACAACATTAAAATTATTCCTACTACGAACTCTGGCTTTTTCATTGCCTGGAATCTTGAGTTCTTATTTTTAAAATGTTATAAATCGAACCTTTGATCTTCTCGTGCCCTCAGTAACACACTTGTACTCTGAGTAATACAGCATTAGGTGGCAGCAGCACTATACTCAAATATCACGGCAGTATCTAAGAAGAATCAACCGCATAATCTATTGCACGAGTTACCAAACCTCTTACACACTAATACGTAAGAAGTGTAAAGTGTACAATTAAAGTAACCTCCGATAATAAGTATCAAAAATAAGTTCGACGAAAGAACGAAATCAATCAAGAAAAAATTACGTGAACCAGCAGTTTAATTGCGAAGTCATTGACGCTGACTCAACATCGATATATCGAATCGAGCAACAAATAGCTGACGATACAGAACAATGAGATAAAACCTGAGTATTATATTTCTACACTGAAAAAAAAGATTGGCTGAATGTGGCATAACATTTATGATGGCGTAACATTGGCTGCAGCAGTCAATTAGAAATGTTACGCTATATTTTACCACTTAATTTGCTGCAGCAGCCAATCTTTTCTTTCAGTGTACTGTAAGTCTAAATTTTTGTAGAATAATATGAATGTCACAAATTATCCGAACATTTCGTCTACGATAACATTATAGCCGCTTAAACCATAGTATTTTTTCTAGCACGATTATCGCCATAATGTCATTGAGACGTTTTGAAATTGTAACAATAAAATAGGACACTTTCAGATTTTAAAAACGATGTCAACCGTTTAATTATACAATTATTTGGCTATAAAGAGGTTGTTATAACCATTACAGCGATGAAAGTCGACGAAATAAAGATAAATGAGGTTTAACAGTTGACATAGTTAAAGAATTAATAAACGGAGAATATTTTTCATATATAAATTAATATTTAATAAAAGTTAATTTTTCATTTTTAAATTACATAAAAATATATTTAAAAATTAAAATTTTTGCTTTAACTGGAACATTTCAAATGACCTAGAATCTTCACTTCACTAAATTTAGATTATAAACAAATTTAAAAAATTAATCGTTGTCAATTGCATTTATAATGAAATGTAAGGTGTGAGACGCGTCCCATAGCTCTCACATAAAAGTCATCCTCATTTTCCCGTGGTGCACTCTGTTTACATTAACGAAGTTCTGGCGACCGAGTACTGTCGGGATAAGCAGTCTCCTCACACCAACAGCTACGGGGAAGAGCCAACATAGGGAGAGCACTTTATTATTATGGGATCGGGAAACCGGCCCCGAAGGTGGATGAATTGCTATAAATCAATGGCAATAGAATGCAGAAGGTCAAGGGAAACCACTGCATTCAAGATCCTCATGGATATTCCTTAGTAGGGGTGAACCCCCATTATGGGGTTCAAGGTTAAATATTCCGAAGTTCTATTTCTAGTTCACCATTCGGATCTCCAGAGGAGACAATTTTGAATAATGTCGTGAGTAAGAAGAAACAATCAGGATAAACACATGGAATGTACGAACTATAGCACAATCTGGCAAGATCCATAATATTATGCAGGAAAGGATAGGAATTAGCATTCCTGGAATCAGCAAGAAGTGGCCATGTGCCGGCTGCTGTGATGTGAAACAAATACAGAGTATAGTATAGAGTGTATTACTCGGAAATATCTTAACAATGAATATAGGCATGATGGGAATAGTCAGCAAGAACATAGTGGAGTGCGTAATAAACTTTGTACTTGTCGCGGAATGATTCATGTTGCTCCAGATGGATGCGTGGCCAAAGATAAATATTCTCCAGGTGTATGCATCGACCACGAATCACAGCAAGAAAGAGGAAGAATTTTATGCGCAGATTACTGCACTGCTGCGAAAACTTCCTAAACAAGATCTGACAATAATCACGAGAGATTTCAACGCGAAGATGGGCAAGGGAGAATACATAAGACCATGGGATCTGGGAGAAAGGAATGGGCGGGGGAGCTGCTGAATGTGTTTGTGGAAGAACATAAACTCATCAAAACGAACCTTCTTCCAGCTGTCCTCGAAGAAGTTGTACACTTGGAAGTCGATGGATACGGAAAACATACTCAGACACCAGATCGATTATATCTTGGTCAACAAGCGATATAGAAATACATTCTTCTCTGTTAAAACATATCCAGGGGTGGATTTGCAGTCGGATCACAATCCGCTTGTCGGAGTTTTCAGAATGCGAAGAAAGTCCGTAAGAGACAGGAACCGAGGTATGACTTTCGGAAGCTCAAGAATGAAGTTGTAAGAAAGTAGGTACAAGCTAAGTTGAATGAGCATCATAAACCTAGCGGTGATCCAACTAGAATTGAGGACGAGTTGAACCACCTGTGTGAGTCTGTAACCGCCATCAAGACGGAGCTGCTCAGAGAAGCAGATGAGGAAATCATGGATGACGAATAAAATTCTTCAGCTAATAGAACAAAGGCGCAAGAGTAAGAACAACCTGGCAGTGTATAATGATCTCAACAAGATAGTAAAGAAATTAAGATCAGAGAAGCAAAGCAGAAGAAGTTGGAAGAGAAATATTCTGATATAGAATGATTCCAAGAGAGATTTGATAGCTTTAACACATAGGAAAGTAAAAGAATTAAGGAGAAAGGCGAAGTCAAGGTCAACGACCAGATTAGTCGACAAAAATGGATATCATCATTGATAAACAAGAAGTATTGGACAGATGAAAAGGTTATGCGGAAGAACTATTTCATGACAACAGATCACACTCCCCTCAACTTGACTCCAGTACAGGCCCTTCTTTTGATTCTCAAAGAAGAGGTGCAGGTAGCAATCGCAGCGCTGAAGGAAGATAAAGCATCAAGACCGAATAGAGTGCAAGCGGAGTTCATCAAGCTGCTGGATAAGAAACATGTAAAGTGATTGACGGCAGTATTTAATCACATCTATCATATGGAATGTATCTCACAGGAATGGCTCAAATCAGAGTTCATCGTTCTTTCCAAAAAACCTGGAACTAAGAGATGCAGTGACTACAGAATAATTAGTTTGATGAGTCACCTGCTGAAGTTATTCTTGAAAATCATCCACAGAAAAATCTATAGACTGTGTGAAGAACACTCCCAGGCAAGATTAAATTTTTTTCTCGCATGCGTTATTTTAACATATGTAAGAAATCTATTTGTTAATGCCTTGAAGATAATTAATTTTAATTATATTATAATTATAATATAATTATAATAGAATGTAAGAATTGCTCTTTTTACAGCATGAATTCTTATCACCGAAAACTTTCTTTATTGTCGTACTAACGAGAACTTGACGAGGAAACATTGTGATGTTAACGCACTTTTATCGCGTATCATTGCTGTAATCATAGCAAATCTATGAAGGAATATTGGAAATTGAATATATTTGTTATTTTTTGTTATTAATGTCTGTATAATTATAGCTATATCCTAGGCCTTCTCCAATCATCCAATTATCTCCAAAGAATCTCCCCCCTCTGCTAATATCGTGAACAGTCGTTTATGAGAACGTCGGTGTTCACGATTATTTTGAGCCTATTTTGAAGTACATTTCCATTAATTCCGTAAAAGGGTGGTACTCTCTCATGCCTACCCAATTACTGATATTGTGAATGAAAGTAGTATGAATTTTCGGAATTATTTGATGTCTATTCTAACATAAATATCAAATGATTATTATCTTCGAAAATCTGGAATAATCTTAATTGTGAAGTTGCACCACGTTCATTAGTGTGATTGCTGTATGTGTGTGTATGCGTGCGGCGTGTGTATATGTGTGTGTGTGTGTGTGTGTGTGTGTGTGTGTGTGTGTGTGTGTGTGTGTGTG
>NW_017259244.1:86555-86807 GCF_001594045.1 Atta colombica
GTGTGTGTGTGTGTGTGTGTGTGTATTTTCAGTACAAAAATTCTGAAAAAACTTTTAAAGAAAAAAACAAATAATTTTCGTTTCTTACTGTTTTTCTGTAAAATTGACACTTAAATAAAAAATTATTAAAAATGAATATTCGGCGATTTTTAGTTATTAATATTTTTAGTTATTAATATTTTGTTAACTATTGCGAAAATTGCAAAATGGTAGAGGATTTTTCGATTCAGTTTAATCCGATCTATTTACGCA
>NW_017259244.1:86907-92212 GCF_001594045.1 Atta colombica
TAAAAGGGAGTTAGGAATGAAAGTTATGCAGAATGCTTGATTACATGAGTTATTACACTGATATCAGTTACAAGGTCATAACTCATAGGATGCGAGTGTAGCATTATAACAAATGCGGAATGGAATTTTCTATTAGACACATGTGGAGATGTTCGTAAGCGTTAGTGTTATTGTAAAAGACTATGATAACATGTGATATAACACTATACAAAATATCTCAAAAGCAACAACAAACTGTATATCAACAATTAACCCATTTTGAACAAGGCTTTCGAGAATGAATTATCATTTCGTGATATTACAGCAAGAATGGTCGTGATGTCTCTACTATGTACAATTGTTGGTAACAATAGTTTCGGGAAAGCATTACTCTGGTATCGGGGTCTGTTCTCACGATAAAAAAATTTTCCTTTTGTGTTAATATTCAAATTTAAGTGTTTACCATCAAACTTCAGTGTTGACCATCAATATTGAGTGTATGTTGAAGTTTGACCGTCAGCATTGGGTTGAGAGTTAAACATCATTGGATATCGGTTGAGTGTGACCGTGAATATTCAGTGTTACCTGGTGTTACCTGGCTAATTCAATATTGAGTGTCGTTTGAGTGTTGACCATCAATGTGTGACCACCAAATCCGGTGAATAGTTTGGTGTATACATCCAACCACGGTTTACTCTTAACACTATATAACAACGAGTGTAAATCTTAAACGGCTTAAACCTTTGAGTGTCATTTTCAAAACTGAGTGTAAGAGTCACTTGAATATTAATCTTTTTGAGAGAATTAACGCTGAAATGTTGAATATGGATGTCGCAGATTCATTTATGAAAGAAATATATTTTAATTATACATGAAACATCTTTTTGTCAAACTTTATCTAGGCTGCGTTCGAAAATATCATTCGAGTGCCCCTATATATTATTTATCCTCGTCGTTCATTCAAACAAGGATAAAATACACGGAAACACCCAAATGATGTTTCCGAACATAGCCTAGATAAAATTTGACAAAAAGATATTTCACGTATAATTAAAATATATTTCTTTATCCCGTATAATTGCAGAGGTTAAGCGTCGTTAGTTGTATAAGATTGGATGGGTGACTAGTTAGAAAAATAAGAAAATTTGTAACGATGTACTTGCGAGAACAGCATCTTTCCCGTTAAATTAAAATAGAATGTGCACAAGTACCAACACGAAAGCGGCCGAATACAGCCGATTGCTGCCCTGATGAGATATTTGGTATAGACAAGCACGTGCGAATACAAATCGACGGGAATCCACGAACCGAGCTATAATGAGACCGCGGCGCAAAATTTGCCGAGTATAAAAAACAACTCAACTTTTATTAGAACGATTTTTTTCCTGGTATCCTGCCAACGATCCAAATCCTACAAGTACGCTAGCAACCCTGTTTGTTACATAAACATCCTAATTCAAGAATCCGATCGATAATGATCCTGGGGGTGAAGCATACTTCGCTTCCATTGAGCGTTCTCAACATCCTTTGAAACCAGCTTTCTACTGAGTAGGCAAGGAGGTAGAGTACCGTCGAGTGTTCCTGATAGTCGAAAGGCAAATTCCGATCCTTATACACGATGCAATGGGCAAAAACCAAGGAGTGGAGTATTCTTCGCCTCTGCTGAATGTTCTCAGCTGTCGATCGCGAAATAAACTTACACTACGGCATAGGTGCATTTCAAACCGCGACATACGATCCGCGCTGCCGCACCGCGCCCGTAGCAGCGTATATTCATCAACATATACAATAGAACTGGACAGAGCATTAGCTCCGAAATCATTTTGGCAGACCTAGAAAGAGATAAAGCAACTACGGGGATAGTGAATCATGTAATCAAGGCTCTGAGGTATTAAGTTGATACATTTGTGCTTAGAGTGTTATTTTTGCACAAAATACACATAGAAACCATATTTCAAGTTTTATTTTGTATCTAATAATTAATGATGTAAGTTTAGAATTATCGTACTGCATTAGTACCAGTCAATACTGTGATAGCTCCTGACTTTAGAGAATATTGTCTTCTTTCTCTTAAAATATAATTCGACCAATAGGATAAGAGTAGAATGAGAGTTCCGTGCTTAGTTACTTTATTCTTTCTAAGTCCGTCAAAACGAATGATCAAAGAGAATTCGGCATGTTCCGTTCACATCTATATGTCGATGACCACGCTAGTATCCGCGTTTCGCGTTATCACGCTATTACACCAGATAGCATCACCGGACAGAAATTCACGTCCGAATCGACTCGCGTCAATTCAGCGATGATCAAAAATCTGTGCTTTATTACTTACATTAGCATGCCGCATTATAAAAACCGTGCATATTGTAAGAAATCATTGCCGCCGATTATTCTTATTACAAACACACACACACACACACACACGCGCGCGCGCGCGCGCGCGCACACATAATCGATTACTGTATTCTCGTCTCATCTTTAACTTATTTGTTATTTAAATGTCAATTTATCGTGTTGTTTAGAAATAAATATTTATTGTATTTTTGTATTATTTCTTATTATTTTGTAAGTGCCTTCTTTCGAACCTCTCATTCGAACTTCTTTCGTTTCCTTGATCTATGAATATTTCGACGAGCTGATTCATGCGAAGTTAGATTTTAAATTAATTCTCAAATAAGAGAGAAAGCATTCTTTTAATTATAATTTTGTCGTGTATATTCCAGAATATGATACAGATCAATATTATTTTATCAATAAAACAGAATTAATTTTACAAAATAGAGCCATTATTTTGATAATTTTCTTTGAGCGTTAATCTTCAATTGGGTATAATCTTCAGTTGATGATCTAAAATCACATCCAAATTGAGTGTTTCTTTAAGTGTTTAACACGCAAATTTGAGCATTCTTTTTGAATGTTTAACGCCCAAAATTGAAGGTTTTTTCGTAAGGACCTCTCAATCAATTGGAGACAAAGAAGATCGGCGCATTTGCAGGATGGCTCTGACAGATCGCATGGTAACTGCAGCGAAAATTCGAGCTTAATGAAACTCGGCGTTACCACAAAAACTGTTTTAAATCAGTTACTGAAAAATGGCCGCCGCTTTAAGCGTCCTGTAGCAAGTTTGTCACTCATTTCTGTTCATAAAATTCACTTTCAGTGATGTTGTGCAAGAGTTCATTGAAGAACAGAATAGCACTCTGTAATGTTCACGAACGTAAGCCGGTACCAATGATAGACACGAGTAAAAAGGAGGACTGATGAATATCTATTGACAAGCTATATCCGTCATCGACATAGATTTCAGGCATTATGGAGGATTTTTTTATGATAAGAGAACTTCTTTGATGGTTATCTTGAACACGATGACGGTGAACCTTTACATCAGAATGATGATCGAACCTATTGCTTTATTACAAATTAGTTCGATCCGTTTCCCTAAGTAGCTCCAGCTACTTGTGAATGGTAGTGACCTGATTTTGGCGATTTCAGAGAGGTTAAACATCTGCTAATAATATTCAATTTATATCGCTTTGAGTTTCATACAAAAACCTTAATTTTTACTGTGTTTGAAATGACGAATTTTGTATTAACCAAGCAGCATTTGCGGGAGGTTTTGATTTTCTGCTTTAATTGGAAGAAAAGTACGATGGGCTGAAGCCCATCGAATGTTTGTCGAAGTTTATGATGACACTGCTCCAACTGATAAATCATGTAGGGAATGGTTTCAAAGATGGAGATTTCAGTGTTGAAGACAAGCCTCGCTTTGGACAGCCAAAAAATTCGAAGACAAAGAATTAGAGACATTACTCGAAGAAGATCAGAGTCAAACGTAAGAGGAGCTTGCAGAATCATTCGAGGTAACTCAATAAGCTGTTTCTGATTGAGAGCCATGGGAATGATTCAAAAATAAGGAAATTGAGTGCCTTATGAACTGAAACCGGAAGAAAGGCGATTTTTCACTTGCGAACAGCTGATTCAAATGCAACAGAGAAAAGGTTTTTTGCATCGGATTGTGACTGGAGATGAGAAGTGGACCATATTCTATGACAACCAAGAAGAAAAAATACTACGCTAAGCCCGGTCAATCGTTGCCATCGACCTCAACATCAACACCACGGCCGAACATTTATGGTAGATCATACTCTGGTGGGTCTTGTTTACTGTGAACTGCTGAAACCTGGCGATTCCATTACGGGCGATCAGTATCGGCTACAATTGATTCGTTTGAGCCGTGCATTGCGAGAAAAACGGCCGAAATACGAGCAAAGACATGATAAAGATATTCTTCTTCATGACAACGCTCGGTCTCATATCGCTAAAGTCGTAAAAAAATATTTGGAAACGTTCAAATGGGATGTTTTATCGCACCCGTCGTATTCTCCGGACATTGCTCCTTCTGATTATTGATTGTTCCAAAGGATGTATAGCAAGTCACCAGTTCATTTCTTTCGCAGAAATCGAAAATTGGCTCCAAAATTGGATCGCCTCCAAAGACGAGTCATTTTTTCGAGATGGAATTCAAAAATTGCCTAAGAGATGGGAAAAAGTAGTAGGCAGCGATAGACAATATTTTAATTGATCTGTTCATTCATTTTGTTTTGAAATAAATGCATTTTTGAACACAAAAGACGGACCGAACTAATTTGTACTCTTAATATTATTCATGAACGACATTGAGAAGGACCTGTAGGGTTTTAATTGTTGTTGACCTGTTGTTGATAGAATAACTCATCCCCATCGCTACAATCCAACATCTTCTTCGAGACGTTAACTATGTGTTACTCTAGCATAGCCAGCAAGATTATTTGCCTACAGAGCATGTGGAGGATATGATTGGACGACAGCTGCAGGCTCATTCGCAACCAGCAGTGATCATTTTCGATCTGACCGTATAGGTGCAGTAGGCGTGGAATGCCATCCCACAAGATGATATCTAATATCTCTACAATCGGATGCGCGTTTAGATGTCTGCCTTCAGAGGTGACTATAATGGATATTAAGGAAGATGATATTTCATATGGCATTATACTCACATCCTGCGAATTGTGACCTTGTAACAGATATATGTAACATATATATGTAACATATATCTGTAACAGATATATCAATAATAACTCATGCAAACAAACATTCTGTGTAACTTTCATTCACCTAGTACAACTCCTTGTTGTTGGAATTTCAGTCAGTTTGAAAGTCAAATAATTTTTTTAAATGGAATGCTACATTTATTTCATTGTACGACAGTCCTTCTTATTGTACATCAACGATGTCCATTTAGAATACTTATTATAAGATTGATAATATATATATATATATATATATA
>NW_017259244.1:92312-104752 GCF_001594045.1 Atta colombica
GTATTTCGTATTACAAATACAAAGTTCATGAATTTGGCCTAACCCTGCGCATATGTACTCCCTCCTGCCCTCTCTCCCCCCCCCCTCTCTCTCTCTCTCTGCAATAAGTAGACGCAGACGTAAACTTTATTGCTTTGCATTTATATTAACAAAATATTTAGACTGTTTTTCTGTTGCTTTTGCTCCTTGAGGCTTTCTGCTTTTTGCTCCTTGAGACTTTCTTTTTTAGAGCAAGGACTATAAGATCAAATGTCTGCATGCCATAGGCGTTATTTACGGATCTTTTGCGCTTTTGCTTTCTTACTTTTCTGACTGTCTGATATGCGATTCCTGGAATCATAACTTCTTTGGTGATCTCCTGTCTATTATACAATACGCATGTATTGATTTGCAGTTTTGCCATTAGCAAGGATAGACAGGGAGAATCGACGGACAAGTCCACAATCCACTGATGGAGAAAATGGCAGCGTTGCTAGACGGGTTGTAGGTATGTCCTAGAGGCAAAGGATTGAATCTATTAATATTTCCAGAGTAAATGAGCTTGAATATTTAATTAAAAGTCAGTGTGACTTGGCAATATTCTTTCAACAAGTAAGGTCTCAGCCGAAAGGAGAAGTCTTATCGGCATTTTTGACATGCAAGGATTTCTGATAACCTTGATATATCGTCTTGATGTAAAAACTAGAAATTTAAAGGCAATTATAATGGATGGTTGTTGAGCTGTAAATGAAACACTCGATCCTGCATTAAATAGAATAAATGGTGTGGCTGAAAACTTAAGATTTGCATCGAGTCAATAGAGAACATATGCATCTGTGACTGAAGCGGCTGAGTCCCTAATTCGAATCTCGCGTGGGCATGCTTTTAAGGCTACACAATCTATCAATTTTCTGGTACCGAATGACAAAAATTTAAGTAAATATCTTCGCAAGATACTAAGAATGCTCTTTTTATGATCTTTGAACCTGCTGAATGCAATTTAAAAATTAACAGGATTACTGCGCCGAAAAACGGAGTTCGAATAGAAGCGGTCAAATCTGATCTGAAAAATTAAAAGTAATCTTGTACGGGCTGGACTCAGAATAGTTGAGAATTTGAAGTCAGATTCGCGACTTATAGTGCATGATGTGCCGAATGAAATGTCATCAAGAGAAATTGAAGAGGAACTTAAGGCTCAGAATTTGGATAAGAGAAAAGAAATCAACATTAAGATTATTTACAGATTTCCACCCAAACAGAACACAAGGATGACAAGTTGCATCCTTGAAGTACTCCCGGATGTGCGATTAATATTGCAAAGTAATACTGCAAAGTAAGTCGAATATCTCTAGTCTATTTGAGGTACTCTGTCTGTACCTTTGCTGATCATGTCAGAGTGCTGTAATGTTTTAGATGAGTAGCTTTCGGTCATATTGCCAGCAATTGCAAAGCTAATCCGACTTATTGTCGTTATTCGGGACCGCATAAAATGAAGAACTGTTCAGAGAGTGCTAAGGCACTGTAATGTAGTAATTATTTACTCAGAGCTCTCAGAGGTCTCAGAACTCAAGCAAAAACTATAATAACATCAATTACTCAGCGACTGACTCAAATAAATGTCCTATATTGGCCTATAAAAGAATAAAAGATAAAATCTTTAATATTAATTACGGCTAACAATATAATGATACACGAAAATCTTAGGCTCTGTCATGTGAATTGCTAGTCGCTGATTGCACATTTTGACAAGTTTCATCAATTATTTTTATAAATTTTTATAAAATCAGATTATCATGTGTTTGTCTGAAATATGGTTGTGTCCGAGAGTTTCGGAGGTGATAGTGTCTGCCGGACTACACACTCTTTACAGTGGATACAGAAGGAAGACATGGCGGAGAGGGATGGCGATTCTACATCCGTAATACTCTCAATGCTTCAATCTTGGCGAGATCTGAGGAGAAATGCTATAGTAAATCAGAGTTCATTGTTGCAGAAGTTTCTTCGGTGGGAATATCCTAACTTTTACTGGCCGTCGTTTATAGCCTCCTAACATAGACCCTCCAGGAGTTTCAATGCCTTTTTCTTAACCTTCAGATTAGTTACCGACAATTCTATCATTGTGGGGGATTTTAATGCGGATTTGTTGACTTCATCTTATGACAATTGCAAGACTTCATCTTGTCTGCTGATTTGTACCTAGTTTCCTATCAGTTATTCATCATCTGAAGAATTCCAATTGGCTTGATCTATACATAGTTGATGATCAAGAGAAATTAATAGAATTTGACGCATTGGCATGTTTATCTGCTCATAATCTAATTTCAATAATGTATAATATTGAAATAGAGCGACGAAGAATGATAACCTGTAGAGATTTTAGACGCTTTAATAAGGATGAGTTTTTATTCGAGGTGCAAAATTTTGATTGGTCGCAGTTGCTGACTGCATTGATAAAAAGGTGGAAATGTTGAATTCAATACTGCTTTGATGTTCATGCGTTGCTTAGGAGAGTGCAGGTGTGTAATGTGCCTGCTCCATGGATCACTGCGTAATTCAAGGAGGCAATAAGGGGAAGAGATCTGGCTAAACGTGTGTGGCATAGAAGAAGAGATGATGAGTTACCGTGAGTTCAAGAGTTTGCGCAATAAGGTTCAGTCATGGATCTGTACAGCTAAGAGTAATTATTATCTTGCAATCTTCAATCAATCTGATAATCCGGCTAATACTTGGAAGCATCTCCGTTATCTGGAACTTGTTAAGGAAAAAAACCGAATGACATCTCTTCTTCATTCTGTTGATGATGAATAATTTCTTTGTGCAGTCTGCTGTTGACATTAACACAGCGAATGTGAGAGCTGTCACTCGGAATACAAACGACTTTAACGACAGTGACTTCCATTGGAGTTATATTACACCACTGATGATTCATAATGCACTTCGTAAACATAGGTCAAATGCAGTTGGCTTAGACAGTGTATTACCTAAATTGATAAAATTAGTTCTTCCATTCCTGATACCTATAATCGAACACATTTCAATTTTTCACTTATGAATGGAGTCTTCCCAGACACATGGAAGCCTGCTCTTGTTTGTCCAGTCCTCAAAATAAAAAATCCTACGTCTGTGATTACTATAGTTCAATACTGTAGGTCTATTTCTATTCTCTCAGCTTTTTTCAAGACTCTTGAGAGGTTAATCTATGTTCAAATCTGTGATTATTCGGAACATACGGACCTCTTTGATCCCTGATAGCCAGCGTATTGAAAAAGATATTCAACACAAACATGTCTACTTAGAATGCTTGAAGGCAAGCGGCTGATCATAGAATGATTTCAGTTGCTTTTTTGACTTTTCGAAAGCATTTGACAGAGTACAACTTCCAATTCTCATTGAAAAGCTGTCTGACATGCACTTTTCCAGCTCTTGTCTTGCCTGGATTAGGTCTTATCTTACTGGAAGATTGCAGGTAATCTACAATCGTACAATGGATGCTACAATATTTCAGCTTCACCTCCTATTAGCATTGGTGTATCGCAGGAACGCTTTGGTTCTCAGCCTTTTGCTTTTTAGTTTGTAGTTCTGGCAGATTTAAAAAATATTTTATGGCATTGTACCTATAACTTCTATGTTAATGATTTGCTTGCTTACCTGCACTATGAACCACGGATCTAATCACGGGAAGAGTGAATAAAGATATTACTCGCATTGAATGATAAATTACTAACAACAACTTTTTACTAAATGCTTCCAACACAGGCTATGGATACTCCCAGATATCTCAATGTAATAGATTACAAGTCACTACCTGACGTGGAGGAACTGTGATTCAATTTTGCGCACAGTAAGGTACCTTGGAATCACAATATCCAATAATTTTTCTTGAGATGAGTATATTTCAGGAGTGATTAAGAGAAGACACTCTGGGGAGTGTTGTATCAACTAAGATTGTGTAAGCATTTATTGCCTCAAGCCTTAAGGATTAAACTTATCATTGCGCTGGCATTTCTTCATTTCGACTACTGTAGTGTAGTTTTTACTGATGTTATTGCTGAACAAGATTGAAAACTTTACAAGGTATTAAATGCCTGCTTGAAGTTTATACATGGTATTAAATGGGATCAACATGTTACGTCTTACTACAAAAAAAATTGTTGCCTCAAGGTCATCTTAAGGAGTACTTTGTTGGCTGCCTTTTATATAATATTATCACTTTAGAGCGACCATCTTCTCTCTTTTCTAATCTTTTCTTCGGTCCTTTGTTACACATAGACTAAGACCTCTGCTAATTGTTTAGTCGTGCCTCAGAGTAGAACCGAATTATTTAAGAGATCTTTTGGCTCAATAGCGTTTAGATTGTGGAATGATCTCCCGCCTAAAATACATCAATCGAAAACTATAAAGGAATTCAAGCAGAGACTTTATGCACATTTATTTCAGAAAATATAGAGAGAGAGAGAGAGACTGATGTCCTATGTTGCTAGAATGTTCTCGGATTGCTTACAGTGTCAATTATGTTTGTAATTTGAGTAATTGTACATATTCTTATGTGTGTACATATTCTTACAATTTCAATTCTTTTATTTTTATCTTCCTCTTGCATACAAGTACATGTACATGTACTATTCTGTTTTTTTAGTTTTATTTCTACTCACTTTATATGTCATTTTTCGTAATGATTTGGAAGGTACTTGAAGGAACTTGTTCCATAGTGCTTAATAAATAATGCATTCTCTCTCTCTCTCTCTCTCTCTCTCTCTCTCTCTCTCTCTCTCTCTCTCTCATGCAACCCCAACACTTACGGGTAACAATTTTTCACAAATATTTAGTAGATTCTACTATGCAGAATGGAAAAATCTCCATATAGATGTCCCCATAGAATTTCCTCGAGGAAAAAAAAGTTTGTTGTCAAAGAATTGACTCGCGACTATGGAGGAAAAAATGTTAATTGATCGATGTCGCATAGAGAAGTAGCGGTCTCGTCTCCCCTCATCTTCTTAGAGACCCTCCAATCAAAGTCTGGCCACCTTCTCCCTAGTTTGTGATTGGTCCGACATTTTTCATCATTTAAATGCATTTCATTTAAATGCATAATGAAAATACATTATGCTTTTACTTTAAATGTATGATGCATGGACTGACAGTCATAATATTTATGATTAAATACTACTAAATTTTTGTTTTTTAATCGCTAGCTAGTAGTCTGAATAATCCAGAAGCTTGTGTTTGTCACAAGCTCTTCCAGCTGCTTTCTAATAGGTGAGACAGGAAAGCATCACCTGGAATTCGTGGGGGAATTAAAAACCAATATGTCTATTTAAAATTAATTAAGATTTAAGGCTCTCCAAGGCTTGCCCTTTTTAGTTAAATGCTTTTTAGCTCTTGAATAATTTATCTGTCCTCTTTTTTTTCACGTTGGAGAGAAAAAAAATGAACTGTGCAGAAAATATTTATATTTTAATTTGCTTCAGTTTGCTTACCATTGCTTACAGATGCACTTACTGCATAGATTTTGTTTATATTTGTGAGAGCATACTCCGGTTTTCAGTTTTTCAGGAATAGTGGCGTGGGTACTAAAACTAAAACTTTTCTAGTCTTATAGCGTATTCGATCATTGCAACAACCTAGATTAATAATGTTGTGCTCTCCCATTGATGTAATATATAACTTCAGCCAATAGTAGAACATTATCCAATCCAAATGAGAGCAAGTCCACTCGGGTCGATAACGCTATTACCTTGTAAGCTCTTCGTCAAAAATTATGAAGCTTATAGAGCGTCTTTATAGAGCTGCTATTTACAGCACCACTGTAGAGTGAGATGAAGTGAGATAGCACGATTTTTCTCTCTTGCACAATTTCGATAAAAAAGATGATCACTTTAGGTAACCTGATTAGAAGATCTTCTCTGTCGGTCAGTTCTTCTCATGTTGAGCATGACAATCTAAATTCATGCATCAAATCGAGATCGGACAGCAAGATACCGAAACAACCTTCACTCGTGAGAAGTCTCTTTCAGACTTCGCAGACGAGAGTTCCTTGTTAGCCTGTGAGACTGGAAGGTTCATGAGATCCGCTTGTTATTTATAGATATGGATTATAGATCTATGTTTTTACTAGATCAATATTAGTTGAATGCAGGCGGAGAGTTGTCACAGTCTTTCTTCAGGATCCTTCCTCATATTTTACAGATGTAGGTAACGAGAAAGAAATACTTCCTATGCCACCGCTTAAGTCAATGATACCGTTGATTTTATCCGCGATCACGGGTTCAGATGACGGAAAATGCGGATGCTCTGACAAAACAGCTTTTAATATAGGTATACAACTTTCGAACAACTTGATCACCTCTAAATGACATAACCTCTCGCGGAATGAACTGGGGATTGAGCAGAAGAAAGCTCTGATGAAAAAATACTCTCCTCTTGATACGTTTTCTGAGAGTTCCTAAACCCGGAATGTAAATCAGCATTAAAAAGCAATTCTATCATCAAAAGAGAATTTAATTCATCAAAATCAGCAAAATCAGGATCAGATCAGCGTCGTCTTATCTGTTTTTGGAGAGGCATTTCAAATTTTCTTAGACTGGATACGCAGCTTTCGCTGGGCTCGGACGTGCTATCGGCTATCTCGAAAGATATCTATCTTTATGATGGAGCGATGATTTTAGCAGATCTTTTTTACCGATTCTTTTTCTCGAGGAGAGCTCAGATTAAGCCGGCGTTTATTATCATCTCAATAATCTTCTTTTTGATATATCTTTTGGCGAGGAATTATTGTAAAAAAAAAATCTTATCTTTGGAGAAAGCTTCCAAGAATATCATCAAAAAACGCCAGTATTAATCTCGAGAACGATACATTAACCTTACATTAACGATACATTAACTATCAAGCATTCACTGCAAGCTGCCCAATCGAGAAACGCCTATGCATTGACAGTGAGATCGGCGACAGGGAAAAGCATTGGGCAACACCCTCCAATCCCGCTCGAAGAGGAGTTAAATACCAAACAGGTCGCCGGCAGACTATCGTCCTTTCCTTTCCTAATGAATGCAGATTATGTCGAATCCAATAATTTTCTAATCTCGAGATAGACTTCCCTTTATTCGTTCGCCACTTCAAGATGTCTAACCTGTAATCACTTATCCATTTGAAGAAAATATTTGTTCGCAGGAAATATCAGACTTTATAATAAAGGAGCAATTAAGCCCGTAATAGATTGCGAAGGACAATTTCTGTCCTCTTTTTTCGTGATTGAGAAATTCTCTGGGGGCTAGAAATTCATTCTGAACCTAAAGTGTCTTAATAAATTCAAGATTTCTCACTTTAAATTCGAAAATTGGAAAACAGTCATCTGTCTCCTTTCCCTAGGAGATTTTCGAGTTTCGGTCGATGCTTATTGGCTAATTCTGATCCACGAAGATAACAGAAAATTTCTGTGTTTTAAGTTTCAGGGTCGTCTTTTTTAATTCCTAGTCCTGCTGTTTGAGCTTGCATTAGCTTTTACAAAAATTTTAAAGTCAATTTATATTTCCTTAGAAAAAGGAGTTTCCTCTTAGCGGCGTATCCGAATGACTTTCTGCTTATCGGAATCTCTCGTTTATGTTTGGAGCATGTCGTAACTCCTTGTTCTCGTTAGAATTTCTTATTAACAGAACTTCTTATTAACACAAATGTGTTCTTAGTCCGTCGAGATCCTGCCGATTTTTGAGCATTATCTTTGATAGCATTTCTCCATAGTAATTCTACAGGAAAAGAGAAATTTTCTCAGAATTCTTGCTATGATGAGTAAATGATCCTGCAAAATTCGCTTTTCATAAATTACATTGGATTTTTGATTACAATTTGCCCTACCATACAATACAGAATTTTGCATACTAAAATTTTAAAGAGAGAAAAGTTCTTAGCTCTCTCAACTGCGAACAGAGATTTTGATTCCTGGATGTTCCTTATCAGCCACAATAAGAGAAGACTTCTATGATAGAAGGACATTTTCGCGAATCTCGTCTGGTGCAATTTCATTAAATTCGGTTATTTTGCCCTCAAAATCTTCACAGACACTTCGTTAACAGGAGCGCGGTCTGCAGTGATATACGGATCTACGGTTTTTGATTAGCTCAGGGGATATCAAAATCATATTAATTATTTAGGATTCCTAGCCGTTTCATGCATCCAAATATTGTTATCGAGTAAGAAATCGTTGGAGAGGAGATCTAATTGAATCATGCTTATAAAGAAGCATTCTTGAAATGTTGACTGCTTTATTAAATAAATTTTATTAGGGTACTAAACCGTCGGATTTCAATCTAAAGATCAAGAAATCTCTGGCCTAATAAGGATGTTCAAGGTACTGTCGGTCGATTTACGGAAGATGAAGAATATGGATGAGATTGACTTGGCTGTGCAATCTGAATGAATGCAAGCTTAAAATTCATCATTATTATTGGTTCGCAGCGTGTCAACTAGTCTGTCAAAGGAGAAACTGAAGTCCGAAATTCTGGCCTTGAATCTAAAAAATTTTTTTGACTTGTCTCAATTGAAAAATTATTTCTTTCTAACCAAGAATAGTAAAAAGTCAACCAGTTATGTTATCTGAAAACCATTTCTGAAATATAGAGTTTATTAATGAGGAAAAGACAACTGTTCATTGACTATAATGTCTGCGAAGTCATTGATTACATCAAAATCATTCAGTGTTAAATGTTCGGCTTTCGCCCATTTCGTTAATAAATGTAAATCTTCTCCAATTTGTGACCAATGTTCGGATGAGTACGAAACAAAGAATTGTATAATATTATACAAAGAAGAATGAATTCCCATATGCGCAAACTGCAAGCGATGGATGTATGAGGCATTGCTTCTCATTTAGCACTTGATAGCAGGAACTGTTCTATTTTTTGAGGATAAAAAAAGAAGCATTAACTTCACTTAAGAGTTCTCAAGGAACATAATCTGATTATATACGAATATGTTAACTATCAATCATTGCCTGCTCATTTTTATGAATTCAAATCTTTCTTCGTGGATTCTAGGGATGACATTATTTGTATTTCTGAATCCTAGCTAAAACTTATACTCTCCGATTGAGCGGTGTTCTTGTCAGGTTACTAACTTTTCAAATATGATAGAGTCGATAAAAGGGATTTTCATCTCTAAACAATTTTCATCTCTAATTTGCTGCGGTCTCGTGTTCTGTGAGAATCGGGGAGTGCGTGGTAGGCCTGAGTATCTGCTAACAGAAGTCACTCCTAACGCTTCTGCTTACGATTATGTATAAACCGCTTCACTGTGAATATCTCTCCGATTTTTCAATCTTTATCGATCTGTCTGTAGCCTACAAGCATTCGATCATTTTTGGAGACTTCAATGCCGATGTGCACACTCTCTCTTTTAATTCAGAACAAATCTTATCTTTCGTATCATCTTCAAGTTTATATGTGGTGCCCTACGATCCTACGCACCACATTCATCGATCTTCGATCTTCTTTGTATCATCAATGACAATGAGAAGCTTGTTGATTTCAATTAAAGGGATGTTTATTTCCTATCTGCCCACAATTTGATAGATTATTAGATATAGATAAAATCAAAGTGGAGAATTACTCACGCAGGACAGAGTCAGAGATTTTCGAAACTTTGCCGACAACTTCCTTGTGGATTTGGACTCATGCAACTAAAGTGCTGTCTTTAAATCTTATGATATTAGTAATATGGTTGAACTTTTAAATAAAAAATTTACTTAGCTGCTGATATGCATGATTCGTTCAAAGTAATGAAATCTAAGCATCTACCAGCATGCTGGCTCACAAATAATATTAAAAGAATTATGTGAGAGAGAGAGAGAGAGAGAGAGAGAGAGAGAGAGAGAGAGACTTGGTTCGTAGAAAGTGGAGAAAAACACACAAAACCAATATCAACTATAAACATTACAAAGTTTAGGAATAAAGCACATCGATTAGTGCGAGCAGCAAATGTTCTTATTACTGTGACATTTTCAATGATCTTAGCGAGCCATCTGAAATAAATTGAGGTATCTCATTTTGATTAAGCCACGGACAGAGGTCCACAGACAAAAGTTCTTCTCTGTTGAAGACTTAAATAGATTTTTTACTGAAGTGCTTACAAAATCCATGATTTCGAGCATCTACCTTGGTGATGAGATTTACGATAACTCGAAATTTTATTTGAATGAACATTACACCTCAAGTTAGAGCTCTGCAAAGCAATAAGTCTTCTGTCATCGTAATAATATTTCACGTAATCTTCTCATGACTTTATCTTGAATCTCCTATCTGTATTAATATATATTTTTAATTTCAGTTTACAAAACAAAGTTTTCCCTAGTTCGTGGAAATTTGCTGTCATACGTCTGCCTAAGACCAAAAATTCTTCGGATCTTAGAAATTTTAGGCCGATTTCGATATCTTTTAAAATGGCCGACTTACCCTCTTGGCGCATTTCCGAAATTTTGAAAAGCACTGTGTCTCTGAACCCTTTGAGGTACAAACGAAAACGAAAGAAGTACCAACGATTCTCGAATGATATAAACGAAAAATCAAAAAATCTTATAATTGCGCGCTGGCCATTTTTTATAATTTACTTACTTTTTTTTATTGTTTGAGGTACAAACGAAATAATGATCAATGGAAACAGATGATAGAAACAGATCGATAGAAACGAAATACAAATACGATACCATTATTATTTTTGATAAAATTGTTCATCAAGTTCACATCACGCATCGGTTTTTCCAATGACCTTGATCTTGATAAATATTATCCAGAACAAGACCTTCACAATATTTAAGAGATTTTATTCGTCGTTTTGAATCTTAGGTAATACTAATGATAGCGATTTTGTAACTTTTAAGCCTAACTCGAAAAGTACTTATTAGGTATATAACTTTGCTTCCGCCATTTTTTTTCCGAAATTCGAGGCTTTATTGTAACTGGTTATACATTTATGATTCAAAGTATTGAATCGCTGGCCACAACTTTCTCCCATCTTTCGTGTAGCGTACGAATCCAGCGTCGAAAAAACTGGTCATCTTTTGAAGCTATCCACGAATCGATCCAATTTTTTACTTCTTCATAAGACCGGAAGTGCTGATCAGCCAGGCCGTGTGCCATTGATCGAAACAAGTGATAGTCAGAGGGAGCAACGTCTGGAGAATACGGCGGGTGGGGTAGGACTTCCCATTTCAACGTTTCCAAGTATGTCTTGATCACTTTCGCAACATGGGGTCGAGCATTGTCATTCTACAAAATCACTTTATCGTCTCTCGTTGTATTGCGGCCGTTTGTCTTTCAATGCTCGGCTCAAACGCATCAATTGCGTTCAATATCGATCGCCTGTGATTGTTTCAGTCGGTTTTAACAGTTCATAATATACTACGCCGAACTGGTCCCACCAAATACAGAGCATGACCTTGAACATCAAAATCACCGTTCTTGAAGCGTTGAAACCACTCACGACACGTTCTTTCACTAATAGCGGCCTCACCATAAGTATTTGAGAGCATTCAATGAGCCTCAGCCGCAAATTTCTTCATATTGAAGCAAAAAATTAAAACCTCTCGCAAATGAGAATTTGGCTCGTAAACTGACATTTTCAATCGAGAATAACTTTATGATGCAGACAAAAATCGACTAATGTTTCTATGAGGTTATGTTGACAGATGCCCAAGTTTATTGTATGACGTTTATTCTATGATCTATTTATTTCGACCACCACTTACCGCTAAAGCCATCTATAGGAAAACGGCGGAAGTAAAGTTGTACACCTAATAATAAAAATAAACTTTAATGTTTTGAAAAACTTTTAACACCAGCTATTAGATTATGGAATAAAAAAATGGGATATTTCATTTTTTAAAAATCAATGTGACCTTGACTTGCCATCCAAGGTCCAACTGATAAGATTCAACTGATAAGATCAATAAATAGATCTTTTTAAATCCTACAACTTTATCTGAAATATTTTTTCAATAAACCAATACTTTCTGAGATAATTAGTCATTTCGAGACTTTTTTGGACTTCACTGTATATAATATCATTTGTGTATGTATATAAGGTGTGTGTATGTGTGTGTGTGTGTGTGTGTGTGTGTGTGTTGTGTGTGTGTGTGTAACAAATTGTAGAAAATAATTGTATAAAATTGTCCCTTCATGGAATATTGAAAAATATGACCAGCTCACTGCACAACGTTAGTTAGTTCGCGTGGCTACGTAATGTCCGCGTGGCGCTAATATGCTAAGCGCCCGGTCATATATATAGGTGACATCTATCCTTTTTTTTACATTTGACGAACAAGAAAGATAGAATAACATTGTTGATTCCTGCAGTTACCGCATATTCTGACGAATCTAAAAAATTAATATATATATTTAATAAGTAGTTATTATATAACTATTAATTGATAATTTTTACAATATATAAACTTTGTTGTATATACAATTTTCAAGTA
>NW_017259244.1:104852-109076 GCF_001594045.1 Atta colombica
AGAAAAGAGGAAAAAATAAATATATAAGAAAAATAAATTTTCTATATAATGTAACTTATTTTTATTTCAATATAATATTAAATAATTATTTATATATACACCTTAACATGTTTAAGTTTTGTAAAACTTTGAATTTTTTTATCCAAAATATCTATAACATTGAACGATAATAATGATAATACATGCTCTCTAATATTATCTATTTCGATATTTGATACATGTTCACCAAATAAATCTTCTTTTTGATCACTGATTTGAACTTCTTCTGTTCAAGGAAAATAACTTGGTACAGCATTTTGTCTCAACTTAGTCTTTTGTGAAAAACTTAGTCTTTTGTGAAGACTAAGAAAACATAAAAACCACAGTAACAACAATAACTAATTATATGTTCAGTCTGTTCAATTAATATAAACATTGAACTATTGAACTATTCCAGATCAGATGTAGTTACAAAATCAATTTTTTTTTATTAATATTATATAGGATATTTTAAAATTAAAAAGAGGAGGAGAAGAGGAGGCCAAATTTATAATTATAAATTAATGAAGTTGAGATAGGTGAAGAAAGTTCATATCGTTCATATAAATAATATAAATTATTATCTGTAAATATTTTATTGAAAGTTATAAACATTTAAAAGTTTTATCAATCGTTATAATAATTGTAATGCTCGTAATAAACGTTTTAAAGTTGCAAGAATGCTTTCCATTCATCAAACTGATCAAACTTTTTCAAATATTTCTACCATATATTGTATTAAAAACATTAAAAATAACAATAAATACGTACATTTTGAATATTTTTTTACAATTGATCTTCTGTTTTTATCATAATCTCTTAAAGTAACTGTTTTGTAATAAATATGAATCATAGGAATATAAGAAAGGTTATATCAGATGTATAAGTCAAAACATGCAAACAATAACTTATTTACATCGGAGTTAGTGATTTGATCAGTATAATGAATTATAAAAAACAATTTTATTTTTAAATTTTTGAACTTTTATAACATTATTTAATACATTTTTGTATACAAGGTATAGCCACCAAAATCCGAACAAATCGAACAATTTCTTTAAACAAAATTTCTTAAACAAAATGTTTTTAATGAAAAATTAAATATTACAAAAAATCCTTTTACACACTTGGGGAATCCCTGTAGAACATAATTCGAATATATTCGAATAAAAATAAAAATATTCGATATATCCCCCATTAGCTTAAATGACTTTTATTCTCGATCTGAAGCGTTCGTACGTACGCTGTAATGTAACGCTGTTACATTACAGCCGTCCATGCCGACAAATACTGCTTCAATAGTGTCTTTCCTTAATAACATTGGGATGCCGAGACTTATTTGTAACCCTTTCAACTACGCTCCATACGTAGTAGTCCAAGGGATTTAAATCTGAGCTGTTGGGAGGCCAGAATGAGAACCAAGGTGAGCAACTAGACTTGTCCTGGCAGCCTCAGAGAGCATCTGTCGTATTTTTAATATATACGATTTGTATCGAAAGTCCTCCTCGACAATTTGACGCATTGTTCACTCGCTTACACCAACAATCGATGCTAATTTTCGTAACGATTGCTCTAGGTCATCCGAAATCAGCGCTTGAGCTCTTTCAACGATCGCAGGGATCCTCGCGATGCGTTCTTTCGAGTAGCAATCTTCGTTAGATTGTTCTAAAGCCATATATTTTGTCACAACATGGCAAAAATGATCATAAACGATTGATCTCGGGTCTCCAAAGAATCGAATTATTTCCATTGCTAAGCGCCCAGCGCGATAGCCTTCGATGATCGCGGCTCTTCGATTACACCGCGCACTTGGTTTCAACATCGCGGTCATTTTGAGAATATATTTACTAGAAGCATCAGGCTTTCTCAGAAACAACACTCTCTGGCGGAAGTACAATATAGCGGAAAATTTAAATTGAAATTTGTCCAGATTTTGATGACGCCCTATATAAACTATATGAATTTTTTCATTTATTATTCGTTACAACAAATATTTGTCCCCAATCTCTCCAATATCCTCGATCTTTCTGGACATGCTATAATATCAGTTACATCAATTACAATATCAATTACAAATATCTTTAAAAGCTTTAGCTAATGATGGCTAATGACA
Source organism: Atta colombica (assembly GCF_001594045.1). Classification (NCBI taxonomy): domain Eukaryota; kingdom Metazoa; phylum Arthropoda; class Insecta; order Hymenoptera; family Formicidae; genus Atta; species Atta colombica. Next base: position 106,984 of record NW_017259244.1, read on the forward strand.
AACTGTAATTTATCATCTATGGAACTTACCACACCAATAATATTTCCTTGTTTGTCATAAATAGTATGATTCCATAAAATATCTATGGATGAAAAATGTTCGTTACATATCGACTGCTTATGATTTAAATTTTTTTTATGATGAAATTTTTTTTCTTATTGCTATCTGCCACAATTTCTTTGTATTTTCATCTTTGTGAAAAAACTTTTTCGTTACTGTCATACCCGACAGTACAACTTGGAGCTATACAATGCGGCATAATTTTTTAATTTTATACTATTTTGTCACGTCACTATTTATATACCAGTAAACCATGCACAGCACACAGAGACGAGTGACGCGAGTGACACAGGATGCTGTTCGTGGAATCAATAGCGCGATAGCGTTAGCAAACTGCATGAATGATCCTAGAGTAGCGTTGGTAGCATTTAACCAGAGAGATTTAATATTCATCGAGGTTAAGTTAATGTAGAGGATTCTGTCTTCTATCATCGATCAACTTTTCTGTAATTAAAATTTTTAGGGTTTTGTATATAAAATGTAAGGTATATATAATATAAATTTTTAATTTTCTCGTAGTAAATAACAGAACACAATCTCAATTGTAATCTCTATGGTGACTTGCCGCTAGGCCGGAATGAACAATGTAAATTAAATCAAAAAATTAATAGTTACACTAAATTAAAAGATAAAAGGAAGAATCCTTGTCGATTTAAAAAGAAGCGTATCTATATCTAATAAGGATCTTAAGCAGCAGAATACTCTGCCGCGCTATATCGCAATAGTAACTTTTTTCCGTACACGAGAATTGAAAATCGCCAGTAACAAGATATCTCTGACTTTTACATTTGTAATGAAATCAAATACACAACTCTGCAGAAACTTTGAAAAGTTAAAGATGATACATAAGCAAGAATTACGTTCACTCCAGTCTAGTGGTAAGCTATCAATTGCAAAGATTGAGAAATTGAGATTGCATTCATTACGATAAAATTTGAAATTCACACGTTATGTACGTACGTTTCTACAAAATTCTAAAGAAAGAAAAGTTTGGTGTCCAAAAGATTGACTTGAGAATAGAATCCTCTCAAACATTAATCTAACCATGACGAATGTTAAACACTACGCTAAGGTCGTTAACGGATCTGTAAACATTAACGTTACCAATACATTACCTCGGAAGGAATAGCATTGATAACGCGCAGTTGACGAAACACGCCATTAGTGACGTCACCATTAGTGGTCGTGTTTGTTAGCGCTATCTGTAGCTCCGCGAACAGTTTATAGCGCTAAATAGCACGAATAGCGTCTCTCCAAACGCATCCATAGAGAGCACAAAGACAACAGCTGACCGGGCACTTAATATGCCTAATGTCATCTAGCAATTTGCAGACATTAAGTAGCTACACGATATAATGCGATATATAGGCAAAGATAAGAGGGCTGACTGACGACGAAAAGATATTCGACACAATTTGTAATTTAAGCAAATTCCGCGTGATGGAAATATTTGGATACAATTTGAATGCATAAGACGACATTTATGACTATATAATATATATATATACCGATCCAGCAATCAAAATTTTCTTGTATGAATACTTCATTATAAATACTAGTTTCAAAACTTATTCTTTATCAAGAATTTACATATCCTTATATGAATTCGATAGTTGTTTCAAATATATATTCCATATTTATAAGTATTTTGATGATATATCTCTATACAGAGTATATAAGTATCCGCATGAAGGTTTAATAGTTAAAAATGTATTGTTTATTATCAAAGAAATAAGTAAATTTAAGATTGAAAATAATATAAATTTGACGAATATGAGATATGAATAATATATCAATTTTATATCTGTTGCAATATATGTATTATGTGAATATGGTATAGTTGATACCTAGACAATATCATGTCCAAAATTAGATTTTAATACAGAAAGCGTCTTATATTCCAATTTTGGACATGCGTTGTGTCTGGAAAGCGTAGAATCTGAAAATATATAAGAACTTATAAATCTCCCATTCTCTTGCAATTAACACATAATTATACCATGAGTATATATGTATATATATATATATATATA
>NW_017259244.1:109176-111873 GCF_001594045.1 Atta colombica
CAACAATCAATAACCAGTAATCACAAAGTACCTTTTAGTCGAGTTAGCGAGCTTCTCTCTATGCTCAGGGTCAGACTGAAACAGATATCATGACGCGTCATTTTTAACGCGATTCATTAGTCATTGATTGATAGGTAAGTTGGATAAGGTTAATTAAACTTAAGGTTAATAAATGGAAATGTTTTTCAAGATAGAAATTGGCAACTCGATAAATATGCAACTCAATGTGACGATCAGCGCAAAAATTATTTGCAATCGTGATATGTCTATGTAAGATTGCTTTATGAATGTTATACATTTACACGTTATATTTTTGTCGAAATAAAGCAAACTCCTTCTTTATTATATATAATATATGTATTATACAATAATTTATTATATATAATTTTCTTTATTATATATAATTTTCTATATAATATAGAAGATTCTATATAATATAGAGGATCGCTAATACCGTCATACCATTTTATTTTTTGGACAATATCTCTTGAAAATAATACTTTAAAAACTATAAATAACTATTTGCAAATTTGCAATTGATTCTTTTATAAGATAAGCAAAAATGAGCATCTCACAAAACTGATATATATAGACAATATAATGTTACATATTTCCATTTTTTTTTTCATCTATACGAAATATCTACAAATAAATGTTTTGTATGAAATTCTTTTTAATTTTTTCACTTTGATATAAAATGTTTTTTGTTGATTTATAAAAGATATACATTTTATACTGCTCTGCAAACATATAATGAGACAGTTCTTTTTTTAAGAGTTTTCTTGTAAATACGGGATTGTTCTTAGCTTTACTAGAACTATTTAAGAATTATTCTATAATTGCTTAAGCGTAGTTGTAAGTGGCTGTAGTTGTAAAAATTGACTAATCACAGTAAAATATTTTCCTCATATTTAACTGTGATTGGTTAATTCTTATATTAGGTGTACAACTTTGCTTCCGTCGTTTTTTTCCGAAATTCGAAGCTTTATTGTAAAAAACTGGTTATACATTTATGATTCAAAGTATTGTCCATCGCTGGCCACTACTTTCTCCCATCTTTCGGGTAGCGTACGAATCCCGCGTCGAAAAAACTGGTCATCTTTTGAGGCTATCTACGAATCGATCCAATTTTTTACTTCTTCATAAGACCGGAAGTGCTGGTCAGCCAGGCCGTGTGCCATTGATCGAAACAAGTGATAGTCAGAGGGAGCAACATCTGGAGAATACGGCGGGTGGGGTAGGACTTCCCATTTCAATGTTTCCAAGTCTTGATCACTTTCGCAACATGGGGTCGAGCATTGTCATGCTGCAAAATCACTTTATCGTGTCTCTCGTTGTATTGCGGCCGTTTGTCTTTCAATGCTCGGCTCAAGCGCATCAATTGCGTTCGGTACCGATTGCCTGTGATTGTTTCAGTCGGTTTTAACAGTTCATAATATGCCGAGTCCCACCAAATACAAAACATGACCTTGGTCAAAATCATTCTTGAAGCGTTGAAACCACTCACGACACGTTCTTTCACTAATAGCGGCCTCACCATAAGTATTTGAGAGCTTCAGCCGCAGATTTCTTCATATTGAAGCAAAAAATTAAAACCTCCCGCAAATGACGAGAATTTGGCTCGTAACCTGACATTTTCAATCGAGAATAACTTTATGATGCAGACACAAATCGATTAATGTTTCTATGGGGTTATGTTGACAGATGTCCAAGTTTATTATATGACGTCTTATGATCTATTTATTTCGACCACCACTTACCGCTAAAGCCATCTATAAGAAAACGGCGGAAGCAAAGTTGTACACTTAATAACTTACAATCACTTATAATAATACTTACACAATTATCGAATAGGTTTAACATTATAACTCAACACTACATAAAAAGTAAGTTAGCTTGTATATGATATGTCTTCTTAGAATATGTTCTAAGTATGTCTTACAGGCAGATGTGCCAGTTTACGCTGCATTCCAGTATATAATAGGTAATCCAGTAGTTAATAAGTAACACTTATTAATTAAAGAAGTGATGTAGCATATAACGAAGGAAATTCATTATTAAGAAGTCTTAGAATCGAATCCTACTAAAATGGGTTTTTTAGAATCAATTTAAATAATTAATTGCAAATAAAATCACTGCAAACATTCTTAAGAATAAAGTGTGTAAGTCTTAAATGTGAATCATTTTTTTTTTTCAAATATTATATATATTGACCCGTATTGTCGGCTTGAATCTATTCCATTTCAATGGATTTTACATAGGAAACTCCATGATTTTTGATACAAAAATTCATATAGGACCTAAATTTTTTACCTAATCGTATAAAATCCTATATGAATTTTCCATAGGAGTTCCTATCTAGTTTTTTTCGATAGAGATCATTCGTATTGTCATCATAAGTACAACAAAGAGAACTTATAAACGTCCTATTATTCGTTTATCCTTATGTTGAAGACAATTAAAATTTATTATTTATCATTATTCTTAACTAGATTATGCCTGCGTTATTTTGTTTCTGCCTTGTTCACGTTCATTTCAAACTTAAGCATGGTGAAAGTATATTAGATGTGCTCTCTTACGCATTTTGAACATAAGAAAAGCGATATCCAGAAGCCATCATGTTGCCGCGATCATTATTTAAAGTTGGCATTATGTCAGTATTATTTTTACATATTTATAATATAATGATATATATAT
>NW_017259244.1:111973-112566 GCF_001594045.1 Atta colombica
ATTTAATTTTATCTTGTGCAATAATAAAAATAATTTTATTAAGAATTTTAAGCACGATCGTATATGTGAATACATCAAACATGATAAAGAAAGCCAAGATCGGTCAAATTTTGGATGTTACAAATAATACATCATATATTCTTTTATTAAATCAATTTATTTCAGATATAATTGCGAACCGATAACATTCGGTTTCAACACATAATCACTCTGAAATGCTAATAATCTCCTCTAAATTAAATTAGGAAGATAAAAAAAAAAGTAAGAAATTTATTGCGAAAATATTACCTCAATCAGGACTCGAATCTGAGACCTCTCAACTTTTCAGGAAGAGTGTTTTAGCCAGCTCGACTACTGAGGTTGCGGTAATATTCCTCGCAATAACTGATATGTATAGAGAAAACGCGTTGCAAGGCCGCGTACAAACACATTAAGAATTTTAATTTAGGAAGACGCAAAAAAAGCGCACGTATTTGATAATAATTTTTTAATTAAATAATTAAATTTGAATAATATAAATTAATTAAATTTAATAATTTTAATTATATAATTTAATTTATATAATTTATGTAATTTATGTAATAAATAATATA
>NW_017259244.1:112666-137869 GCF_001594045.1 Atta colombica
TTTCTGCATGTTTTTTTTTATAAAACTATTTGTTTTTTTTTATAACACATTTTTATTTGACACGTAATCATTTTTACGAAAACTCACTTCAAAGTTATCGCGATGCAAATATTTAAAATGGCCGCATCTGATAATGCGCGATACGAAATTCTCGAAGACGAGTATACCTAATATACTTCCACTATAGTATTAAGGATGTGCATTAATAAAAAAATAACTTCGATATTTGACATTAAGGTTAATCAAAATATAGTTTCGATAATAGAAAACTATCGGATATACAACATTAATGTTTCTTAAACATCAATTTTTTTTCTTTCTTTACAATGAAATTCTAATGTAACTATCCTACAAGCGGTATAATATTAAAAAAATATTTTAAAAATATTATGCATAAAATTTTCGATATTATTGTTTTAATTTTTTCAATAATATTTATATAACTATTCTAATATATTTTGCTCTTATAGGGTAAAACTAATTAATTAGAAAATATTTTTATTATTAAATCATGTAAACATTTAAGATAATAATAATTAGTATTAAAAATACATTGCAATAATTGCAAGATTTAATTTATAAAATTGTATCAAAATAAGACTATTCATTTAAAATCATTAGAGATATAAAAAGAAAGATTTCTAAATAAGTATGACAAAATTATCCTTGATAGCACGAAAAGTTTCAGTTGTGTTGCAGAGACTTTCCAATATCTCAATTGTCATCACATTATAATATGGTATTTCTGAGACTATCTTCTTTGAAATATTATAATTGCAATATTTCTGCAATTACCTCTTAAAAATTACCCCTTATGCCTAAAATTTCTATAATGTACAGTCCTTTCAATAAGAAAGAATTGTAAGAATTTTTTAAGATGTTGTTTTCTCTCTCTAAGCATCTATTTTATTAAAAGATTAATATTCTTATCTATGTTGCGTGCATGCGTACATGCATTTTTGCGTGCGTGTATGAATGCATCGATCGATCGAATAATTATCGAATAATTGGGTAATTATCCCATCATGCTCATTCATACATGCTCGCAAGAACGCATGCACACATACGCAACATAGATAAGAATATTAATCTTTTAGTAAATAGATGTTTAGAGAGAGAAAAAAAATACCCCCAAAAATTTTGTTTTCATGATAACATTTTTTAACATATTAGGTGTACAACTTTGCTTCCACCGTTTTCCTATAGATGGCTTTAGCGGTAGTCGAAATAAATAGATCATAGACGTTATACAATAAACTTGGGCATCTGTCAACATAACCCCATAGAAACATTAGTCGATTTATGTCTGCATCATAAAGTTATTCGCGATTGAAAATGTCAGTTTACGAGCCAAATTCTCGTCATTTGCGGGAGGGTTTAATTTTTTGCTTCAATATGAAGAAATCTGCGGCTGAGGTTCATCGAATGCTCTCAAATACTTATGGTGAGGCCGCTATTAGTGAAAGAACGTGTCGTGAGTGGTTTCAACGCTTCAAGAACTATGTGATTTTGACGTCGAAGACCGGCATAGCGGTGGAAGAGAGAAAATTTTCGAAGATGCAGAATTGGAGGCATTACTTGAGCAAGACTCGTGTCAAAATCAAGAAGAATTGGCACGATCATTGGGAGTGACTCAACAAGCCATTTCAAAACGCCTCAAAGCCATGAGAACGATTCAGAAGCAAGGAAATTGGATGCCGTACGAATTGAAGCCGAGAGATATTGAACGGCGTTTGTTTGCTTGTGAACAGCTGCTTGAAAGGCAAAGACGGAAGGGATTTCTGCATCGCATTGTGACTGGGGATGAAAAATGGGTTCATTACGATAACCCCAGCGCAGAAAATCATGGGAAGTTCCCGGCCATGCTTCCACGTCGACGGACAAACCGAATATTCACGGCTCCAAGGTCATGCTCTGTATTTGGTGGGATCAGCTCGGCGTAGTGTATTATGAACTATTAAAACCGACTGAAACAATCACAGGCGATCGGTATCGAACGCAATTGATGCATTTGAGCCGAGTATTGAAAGACAAACGGCCGCAATACAACGAGAGACACGATAAAGTGATTTTGCAGCACTCGACTCCATGTTGCGAAAGTAATCAAGACATACTTGGAAACGTTAAAATGGGAAGTCCTACCCCATCCGTCGTATTCTCCAGACGTTGCTCCCTCTGACTATCACTTATTTCGATCAATGGCACACGGCCTGGCTGACCAGCACTTCCGGTCTTATGAAGAAGTAAAAAATTGGATCGATTCGTGGATAGCCTCAAAAGATGACCAGTTTTTTCGACGCGGGATTCGTACGCTACCCGAAAGATGGGAGAAAATAGTGGCCAGCGATGGACAATACTTTGAATCATAAATGTATAACCAGTTTTTTACAATAAAACCTCGAATTTCGGAAAAAAAACGGCGGAAGCAAAGTTGTACACCTAATATTTTATTAATTTATTATGTATATATAAAGCTTTAATATAATATATAAAGTAGTCCACTTCAATCGATCATTTGAAATATCTCTCTTATTTTTGATGATATAAAAAAATATAATCATATTGTTTTTTTCTAGGTGGAGATGTCAAAAGGTTATAAAGGTTACGTATACTTTTTAAAGTCGAATATTATGATTTTTTTTACACAGTATGATTTCTGATCACTCTAATTATTCTACATAAAAAAAGTATTAAGGTAGTAATAAAACCATCACCAAGTCAAAAAACTAATAGTTGACAAAATATTTTACACTTAATTTTGACACATATTGACATAAAATGTTAAATAACTCGTAAACTATTAATTTTTTGATAATCGTATCTTAATACTTTTATAAATAGAATTTATGTCAATATGTGCCAGAATAAAATGTAAAATATCTTATTATTGATTTTTTGATATTACTATCTTAATACTTTTGTATGCAAAATAATTAAAGAAATCATATTGTGTAAAAAAAATCATACAATTCTAAATTTTAAAAAGTAAAAATAATCTTCATATCTTTTTGACGCCTCCTAAAAAAAGAAACAATATGACCAAAATATGTCCCCTTCGAAACCCTTCCACTTTATTTTAAAAAATTTTTTATATCATCAAAAATAAGTGAGATATTTCAAATGATCGATTTAAATGGACCATCTTGTATATACAACTAAAGGTAAAGCGAATGTAATGAGCTTCAAAAACTTCTCTTCATTTTCAAGATTTTTTTATTTCCGTTTTGAAACAATATCTTTTTTCGAAGATAACTATGCGTAGAGAGTACTGTAATTTAATATATTATACAAATATATTATTAATAATATATTATACAATACATAAATAAATCTATTATGACTTAATAATATAAGAGTAACACTATTGCGATTTAATAAAATATTTGTTTTTTTCCTAACAATATTTTTTCCCGCGCGCATACGAGTCTGGGTAAAATACATTAAAATATTTAAAATACGAAATTCAAAATACTGTCAATTATACTAATTAGTATTTGAATTATAAAATACAAATTACTTTCAGTCTTTCAATTTTAAATAAATGTTTAAATTTTAAATAATTGTATTTCAAATTAAAAGGTTGAAAATATGTTTTATATTTTGTAATTCAAACTACTGATACTAATACTAATTAAAATTGACAATATTTTAAATATTTTAATGGTATTTGCCTAATTCTTTTCGTATATACATTTTTTTATATTTCTGTAATGTTGTAAACTAAAAAAGATATTGCACCAATATTACCGAAAGATTTTACAAACATTTCCGTAATGTTTCAGAAATGTTTCTTACGAATCGAAGCAGACATTTTCACATTGCCGTAACCTTGCGAATACTTCTCAGAAATATCATCTTGATCAAAAAGTTCCCGGAATTATCACCATGTGATGCTCTGAGTCAGCTGATTTGAGTTCTGTTTTTTTTTTGGTTAGGTTGCCACATCTACCATTGATATTCCCACCAAATTTTATCACCATAGCTTGACATTTGTAAAAGTTACGCCGTCTTGAGTACATCTACCTCTGCACTATTTTCGATTTTTTACAGTTTTAAAAATGGAATTAAATTTGCAACGAGTGAATTTTTGACCAAGAACGAAACGAATACCACAGCCATCGAATTCCTGATATGATTCCCTGCGATTTTTTTCTGTTCGAGTCAAAAAACCATTACCGGGAACGCGTTTTAACAACCGAAAGGAAGTAATGATAAAATCGACAATAGAGTTCCAGAAAAGTTTCGAGAGCTGGATCAAGCGCTGGCATAAGTGCGTTGCAGTCGATGGGGAGTACTTTGAAGGGGACAATATCACTTTTGATGAATAAAACTGTATTTTGAATTTTCTGAATGAATTCCGGGAACTTTTTGATCAAGATAATATTATGCAACGTAACTGCGATAGTTTCAATGTATGTTTGTGCAACGTTACAGAAATCTTTTTGTGCTATTAGGAATATAGACAGTATCTATTATATACAATAGCAATTTGTATAAATCACAGAGCAGAATATAATGGCTAAAATTTATGGTAGTATAGCATATAGAGCGTCATCGTTATAGTCCCGTTTTCATGTTGGTTTTAAGTACTACTAGTGCTGGTGCTATTAGTAGTATTTAAGGGTCTTCTACATAAAAGTCGTAGACAGTCGGGGAATCTTAAGTAGGAAACCAACCAATCACAATCAAATATAAAGAGAATACTCGATTAAAATTGGTCAGTTTCCTACGATTTAAGACTCTACGATTGTCTACGACTTCTATATAAAGAGAATCTTTAGAGGTACTCGACTATAATAAGACTCGAGACATGAGACCAGAAGGACACCACTGGGACATCATTTACACAATTCACACGTACAGAGTACATTACACAAATGTGCACGATATACGTTTATACAAACGCACAATTTCACTAACACATCATCCAAACATGACGCTGACTAATCCCGAGGGCGAATCGCTCATGCCTCGATTCTTATTATAGTGACTCTAGCAGTATTGACACTCTCGCATCTGTGTAAATTTTGGAACAAATTCAACACAGTCATCGAAAACAAGACATCAAGGAAACATCAAAACAGCTTAGCATGAAATATTGATGGCAATACGTTGGAAAAGTGATGAGTAACCTCAATGTTTTCTAAAACGATATTCATAGTCCATTCTTATTTCAAGACTGTCTTAAGTACAATCTGAAGACGCTAACAACCTTCTGATTGGTTTGTGACTTCTAGACTGTACTTAAGACGATCTTGATTATAAGATTTGAATATCGCCCCTAAACATCGATGATTTGTACATCCCTAAACTGTACACTTAGGCTATTCAGGATAGCCTATATTCAGATGCTTTTATCTCTGAAATCCTATGATGCGTGACGTAAAGTATAGTATGTTAGCGCGCTACATCATTGTAAGCGCGTTCTAAATATAGATCATATTCTATTACGTTAAAAGTTACCGATGCTTTTTAAGAGGGGTTTAGACGCTTTGCTTATTCTTTCTTATTGCTCATACGAGAATCCTGTGAATCCTATTGATGCTTGAGTTCGCTTACCTTAGAGAATTTTCTGGTTTTAAATTTTTGTTACACGAACTGTCTTTTTCCACACGCGAGCTATGTGTGTTTCTCTTTTAGTTTCTTTATTAATCCATTAGCGTAAGTCGATTTTAGAATAGTAGCAGAAACAAGAATTTATACAATAATACGAAAATATATTGGATTTTATTCTACTAAATTATCTTGATATCCACTGATATCCACTTGATATCCACTTGATATCCACTGCTAAAAAATCTAGCGTTAAAATAGCGTAAAATAAGAGTGCGTTTCATTTCACGCATAATGTATCATTTTATACTTGTTCGAATATCAAAAAAAATACATCTTAAAGCTCCACGGGTGCTTTCTATATAAAGATTATGCGTTTCGCGGCTTTCCTCCGTGTCTAAATCCATTTTTGGAATGCCAACGTTTCGTGAACTTTGCAGTCCACTTCATTAGAGTGGATTAGTATCAGGCTGCTCCTCGCCCTGATGAAGTGGTTTGCAAGGTTCACGAAATATTGGCATTCTAAGAATGGATCTAGACACGGAGGAAAGCCGCGAAACGCATAATCTTTAAATAAAACTTTACATCACATGTAAAACGGATCCTAAGAAGAATACACGATTTCTTAGCGATAGCATAAATCGCAACGAGTAATAATTGAAAAAATAATATAATCAATAAAATTCAGATAAACTTAATTTTTTGCTTATATTATAGCAAAGGATTCAAAAATGATAAATTTTATAAGAATACTTATAAATAATGAATTTTATTTTGTGGTTATCCAAGTAATAAATCTATAATTTGACATTATTATGAGATTTACTTGGGAACATCTTTTTGGGTGCGTTTCATTGAACGCTTGCTATTCCTGAAATTATTTTATGATATATTAAATATGATATATTAAATAATGCTTGCAAATTTTGTGAGCGCTAAATGGAACGCATTCATTCTCTTACTACTCCTCTTATAGTCTTTTCTCTTTATCAGCATTTTCTAATCTTTCTTTCCTTTTTTTCCTTCTTTTCTACAACTTTTTTTAGTTCTTCCTTATTTCTACTCTTGTCTTCTCCATTTATCTCAATTTTAAGTATCTTTCCTGTTTCTTTCTTCTCAATCGTTTTCAGTGTTTTTAATATTTATCAGTCCTATTTTCTCTTTTTGCTTCTTTAGTTCTATCTTTTATTCTATTTCCTACATTTTTTCCTCCATTTTATTTAATTTTCTTTTATTTTTTTCCTTTATCCTTCTCTCTAATCATTTTCCTTTATCTTTCCTTTTATTCCTTCCTAATTTCATTTCTTTCCTAAACTCAATCAACTCAATCAATTCTTCATCCTTTTCCTTTTTCACCTTCTTTTCTTTTTCTCTAATAAAAGATAAATAGTAAGTAAAAGGTAAAGATAAGAGTAAATTCCTTATTTTTATTGGATCGCTCCACGCATTGATTAGTTCGTTCTATATTAATTCGCGCAATGATTGGCGAGAAAGAGAGAGAATGTCGGCGAGGAGAGAGAGTTGATAATGTGAAGAGTATAAGTTCAACAAAATAATGAGTAAGAAAATCAAGGGAAATAGAAGAAAAGAATGTAGAAAAACAGCGAGAGAATTCTTGTAATAGGCGTTCCATTTAGCGCTCACAAACTCGCAAACATTATGTCCTTGTTTTATGTATAATAAAACCGAGATTTTTCGTCACAAGGAGAAGAAAGATATAGTCAATGGACATACACTAAATTTTATGGCCCATCTTTGCCCCTTTTTTCGCCTTCTTTTGTTTCCGAAGTATTGAGTTAAACATACCAGAGAGAGGATTTTTCTTATTATTTATCTTTTCTTTTATTTAAGATTGTGTATCCGATTTTTATCTGGAAAGAGAGGAGCTAAAACAGGAATGAACAAGTTCATGCCTCGTCGTAACAGATGTGTTGATTTACTCGCTTTAGAAAATAAATTCTTTCTGTACTTTAGGCTGGTGATAACTTTATTACAAAAAAAATGTATATTATTTAAAAATATAAATAATAAGGAGCATATAGCTATGACAACAGATGTTAAAACGAAAATAATATATTTATTATTATTATATAAGAAACGTAGACGTTTCGGTCAAGATTTGATCATCATCAGTACATAAAGATGACAATAAAGAATTACAAATAAGTTTAATTAAGTTACAGTACAAATAAGTTTTAATTAAGAATGCAAAATCGCTAGTCAAAGAAATGTTAATACAGTATCAAGATGACAAAGAAAGAAGTGCATAATATTAAAAAAATTATGGCATGTCAATAAGACAGTAACAAATTTTTTTCTCTTCCAATCGCTTGTGATACGCGTTAATCGAATAAGATAAAGTTCAGAGAATGAAGTTTACCAACAAAAATATATATATATATATATTAAAGAAAAGAAAAAAAATTATATTAACGCATCTGGTGACTAATATGTTCCGTTTATGATTCCTTTTTTATGGAAGCAAAGAATGACTTCGTGTGAGAATATGGAATTTCCAGATTCTATTTAAAAATTAAAAAAAAGAAAAACGCTTTTTAGTATATTTTAGACAATACAATGATTAATTATGAAAGTCAATTTAAATTCACATTAAAGCTCGCTTACCACGTATTTTTTAATAAAAATGAAGAAAAATCTGAACAAAGGTAAGAATCATTTCTGACAAATTTTTTGGAAGATGGCTCGCGAACAGTATTTATATAATGTGAAGGAAAAGAAGAATATTAGTGGAAAGGATAGTTCTATGTGTGGGTATTGCCAACTCGGATTCCTCCAGGATTGTTAAAAAGTTTTGTCATTCCGTACTTCTATAAAATCTTTGAAAAATTCAAAATTCAAATCTATTACAAAAAAATTCGGCTTTAACATAGCTTATAAACCAATGAATTGTATAAATAATTTCATTAAAACATAAAGACAAAATCAAAAAAGAACATTCTAATGTTGTTTATAAAATTAATTGTCATGATTGCAATTACTCTTATGTAGGACAGACAAAAAGAAAATTAAGGATGCGTTTAAAAGAACATATAAATGATTTTAAAAAAACCTTAATTCTTTGTCTATTATCTCTCGTTATAAACTTGATCATGATTATACAATTGATTGGAAAAATATTAGTATTCTCGATTCAGAACAATCTTATTATTAAAAAAATGGTCTCCGAAATGATACATATTAAATGACAAGATAAATGTTAAACAAACAGAGTGACACAGAAACGCTTTCCTGAAATCTACTTACCACTCGTCAGAAAAAGCCCCTTTATCCATACATAGAACTACCCTCTCCACTAGCATTCTTCTTTCCCTTCACATTATATAAATACTGTTCGCGAGCCATGATCTTCCAAAAAATTTGTCAGCAGTGATTCTTACTTTATTCAGATTTTCCTCGTTTTTTTAAATTGGGATACTCAGAGTTACATCTGCGAGGACTTGTATTAAAAAATATGTAAACGAGTTTTAATGTGAATTTAAATTGATCTTCATAATTAATCATTGTATTGTTTAAAATATTTTAATTGTTAAAAAACGTTTTTCTTTTTCTTAATTTTTAAATAGAATCTGGAAATTCCGTATTCTCACACGAAGTCATTCTTTGCTTCCATAAAAAAGGAATTATAAACGGAACATATTAGTCGCCAGATGCGTTAATATAATTTTTTTTCTTTTTTTTAATATATATTTTTGTTGGTAAACTTCATTTTGTGGAACTCATTTTATCTTACTCGATTAACGTGTACCATAAGCGATTGAAAGAGAAAAAAATTTGTTACTATCTTATTGATTTGCAATAATTTTTTTAATATTATGCACTTCTTTCTTTGTCATCTTGATACTGTATTAACATTTTTTTGATTAGCGATTTTGCGTTCTTAATTAATAAATTTGTTTGTAACTTTTTATTGTTATCTTTATGTACTGATGATGGTCAAATTTTGATCGAAACTGTCGTTTACATTTCTTATATAATAAATATATTATTTTCGTTTTAACATCTGTCGTGGCTGTATGCTCCTTATTATTTATATTTGTTATTGTCATTTGTTATTATCAATAACAAAATTATTATTGAGCCATCTTCAAACATTTAAAGTATATTATTTAGTCCAAAAAAAATATTTAAAAAAAGCCAGCTGTTGGAAGAGAATAAGCGATTAAGAAACAAGCAAGAGATTATATTACAAAAAATGTACTTATTGATATAAATTCTTCTTCGTAAGAAAAATACATAATTTATTTTTTTTTTAATTTTTGAAACTGAATTAAAAAATATTTAGAGCAATTAAGCAAAAGATTCGCAGTTCGAAAGAATTATATTAAAAAATTCATTATATCATAATGAAATTAATTCCAAAAAATATTATATTATATATTATATATTATACATATCAAAACAAATTAAGTCAGTAATTTTTTTGTACATACATTACACTCAATAGCTTCGTAATTATCTCGCAGCATTAATTTCATAATTTCTTAATTAATTTTTATTAATTTATGATTAATATAACTTGCAGGCAGTTTCAGTTTTATTCTTCGAATTAAATATTGCGCAAACTTATTAACATATAACAGATAAAGATTCTAATTATTTTTTAAATGCACATCGACATTTTACGAGATTTTACAATGCGAGGAAGATAGTTTTCTGCATTATATTTTCTATCATAAGTCGTTTCGTTTTTTCTCCAATGATATTGAATATCTTCTTTTCGAAGATTTTCGCTGATATTTTCCGTAGAGCGAAATTCCTCTTCATCTTTACACGCCAATATTGATTTCACACCGTAAGATGGTATATATACGATGGTATATATACGAAAGCTGATAGAAATATTTTTCACGACAACAGAATTTAATTTTACTCTATTATCGTAGTTTAAACTTGTTCATTAGCCCCACGTTGTCTTAAATGAAATCGTTTCTTTCGTCGTAGTTGCTTGAAAGAATCAAGGATAGAGTACATTCTGTCTAAATTAGCATCTTTTGAACTAGTCATCATGTTCTTATATTGTAATATCCATTATAATATCAAACAATATAAGATGATGATCAAAGCCAAGAAGCACAGTACTTGTTTACTTACGAAGCTGGTGTTACGGACAACGAAACAAGTTCATACATCATTTTCCTCTCCAAGACGTTACATAATAAAAATTATTTTATACGCAGAAGAAAAAAAGGAAAAAAAATCTAAATTTTTTCTAGATTTCTAGTTTAAAGTTGCAAAAAAAAACTGGAAGGAAGAAGTGGGAAGTAAAACAAGGACATATAACAGGTTATGTTTGCCTCTCCTATTATAAAAGATTACTGGAAGAAGTTGTCCAAACAGAAAAAAAAATCAATAAGAATCTTATTAGACTATACATATGAGAAGCAATAAGAAATAGAAATTAAAATTAAAGTTCTCTTCGACCTAAAATGGTCGAAGCTGAATCTTCGATACTCAAATAATTCAATGTGAATTATATAGGATATCCCATAAGATTTTGCCAACTGCTTTTGTATTGATAAAGCAGATTAAATTGAATCGAAAAGTCCTCTGCCATTTTGTAATTTTCGCAATGATTAACGAGATATTAATTACTATGTAAAAATAGCTGATTGGTTTTCAATAATTTTTTATTCGAATTCTATTATAATAACTTTACAGAAAAATAGTAAGAGACAAAAATTATTTATTATTTTCTCGTAAAGTTCTGAGAATTTTTTCAGAATTTTTTAATACCGTATATTTTCATGTTAGTAAAAATAAGAAAATACAGTACTAAAAGGTTGATAAAAATTCTAAAAAAATTCTTAGAATTCTATGAGAAGAAAATAAATGATTTTTGTTTGTTGCAGTTTTTCTGTAAAGTATTTGAATAAAAAATTATTCAAGATTAATATTCGGCAATTTTTAATAATATCTTGTTAACTATTGCGAAAATTGTAAAATGATAGAGGATTTTTCGACTCGGTCCTCTCTACACAAAAGCGAGCAAAAACTTACGAGACATGCTGTATACTTATAAGACATCGTGTCGGCACTAAGGCAAGCTCAGTGACACCATTTGCACATGTTGCATCAACATATTGATCAGTATTGGTCAGATTATTTTATAAATATAAACTCTTCTAGTAGGCATTACATTTATAAAAATTAATATACTGACTAATATGTTGATACAACACGCGATACATACATATTTGAAGTTATTTTGAACTGAGTGCCGAAATTTTATTGGACTTAAAACTCCTGACTACTTAATCAAGAATTCTGCGTTGGCGCACAGAATCAGATGACGGTCTGGCGAAACCGATAGCTACACACTTAAGCATAATCCTATGTCCGTGTGTTCGCCTGCGGCGCGCCGAAAGTGAACGAGATAGCGTGCTCCTTTTCACACTAATTGCTTGTTTCAAGCGATCGAAAATGCTTTCTCGGCAATCTCGCTCAGTGGTTCTAGACAATAATAAGAGGCAGGGGCATTCTAAATAACATATAAATAACATATAAATTTTAATAAATTATAGTAATAGTATACCTCTTCCATTAATTCAGAATAGTATAAATCATGTTAAAACGCAACAGTTTACGAGATATTTAATTGTTTATGATTTTTCATGCGCGTTGTACCCCTTCTTCAAGTAGTAAGAATAGTAATAGAAGAATTTTGCCGGAAAAAAAATTATAAATCAGTATTTCTTTTTACGAAAGGCGATCAGAAAAGAAATGCATATGTTTGAGATTCGAGACTTGTCGAAAAAATATGCGAAAAACATCGAATAGTTATAAAAAGCACGTTTTTCGCTTATAAAATGAAAAATATTGATTGTATGGAAAAAAGTTCGGTATAAAAAATGTAAGTATTCGAAATATCTACAAAATGGGACGTGGAACATTAAAATCGATCTATTAATTCAATAGAAAAAAATAAAAAACACTGAAAAAGGCCTTTTTTCACTCGCTCTTTGTTTATTGAGATTTGAGAAACGCAAAGCTTTGAAATTCTCGTAAAATGTTAGCGTAACTGTTGAAAATATAACACTGACTTTCGCAAATATAAAAGTAAATTAGTGTTACATGAAAAATATATTTTGCAACTATATTCAACAGTTACACTAACATTTAACAAGTTACTTATTAATTATTTGTTTACATATGTCATATGCATCTGCATATTAAAACAAATTCAATACAAAAACAATTTTATATTGATAATTCTGTACATTTTTTGTCAAAATTATCAATTGGATACTTTTTTTTACAGCATGTTAAATAAAGAAACATAACTAATGTGATTTAATTTAATTTAGTAGAGTAGTGTTATTAATTTGTTAATAAGACATGCACTCCATGCTCAAACGTAATTTTTTTAATAATAAACCGAAAAAATAAAAATTCAAGAAACAAAAAACTAAAAATTTCAATTTGTAACAATTATTTTGTGAAACGTTAAGCTATTTATTTATATCTCATCGAACTATCTCAGATTTTTAAAAAATCATGTTTCTACGTCAATATTGCTGAAAAAATGTAAATTTAGCAAATTTCAACACACAAAATCACACATACGTACGAATCGCCGAGCGGCCCGATTTTTCCTACTAGACTGCGCGCCGACTTCCCTCATTTCGCCCGGCACATTAGCTTGCGTTTTTTAACTTTCCAATAGTTTTAAACAAACTTTTTCGACAGCAAAAAATTCGAGAATTTTTTAACAGCAAATTTAATTCTTCCTTGACAAATTTGTACCAAACGGAATTTTTAATCTTAAAAATTAAAGTCACAGTGATTTTTTGAAAAAAAAATTTTTATTTCGGCACCTAATAATCGGACGATAATCTTATTTTTTTTAATTCGTAGAAAAATATCATATGTCGAATGCTTCACACGGCTATTTGATACGATGCACATTAACGGAATTATTTTTTTATACGGAAAAAGATACCTATTTTTTAAAATATTATAATAATCTTCATAGAATACAATTAATCCAAAATTCTTGTCTTCGTTTTTCCTATGGTGTTAGAAAATACGATCATATTACTCCTTGCTTTTTCAACACCCTGGTTGATCGAATATTTTCTAATGTTTCACAGTTCATTTATGTTGATTTATAATGTTCTCCGCACCAATACTCCTGGATATCTTCGTGAGCTAATCCGTTTTAACGTTGATTCTGATTCAGATGTCTCTGCTTGATACTCGTCAGTAACTTTCCTACTCATCACAAATCTAAATTTCAGAACGGCTTCTCCTACACTGCAGTGAAATTTTATAATAATATATCATCTACTTTACGCTCTCTACCGCGGCTTCCTGTATTCCATTATTCTGAAATTACTCGATATATTGCATAAAAATTTTAATGTCAGATCAAACTGTTCTGTACAATTTTTCTTGTTGTTTTCTATAAGTAGTGTATATTATGTTATAATGTTTCTTTCTACTTCAGTGTTCTTACAGTAATTTGTATTTATGTAATTATAAATAACATTAATTGTTTTTATTAATTGTTATAACGTTTCTTTTTACTTCAATGTTCTTACAATAATTTGCATATTTATGTAATCGTAATATCAATTGTTTTGATTTTAATTTTTATAATTCATTTATTCTAATATATAGATATGATTTCAAATCAGCTGCTCAGTTGTCGCTCAGCCTTGCAATGTAACTAATACATGATACAAAATAATATTGTATTCTATCTGATATATTTTGTTAACAGTGCACTAAATAAAGCTAATAATAATAATAATAGTTAGTTAACTGCAAAAAATTGTTTTGTTATTAACTGTACGTATTAGTGCAACTCTTGAAGAAAAATAATCACCCCTGTAAATTACTGTGTGACCGCTTAAAGATGAAGAAATTTAATTTTCCGCAGACAGGTTTTGGTGAGTAAATGGCGTTTTGCAAAAATCAATGAACATTTCAGGCTTGTTCAGAGGCTAGATTTGTTCATTATTAGTTCGAGGGCTACATTTTACAAGAATTTCAAAGCGTTTAAATCTCAATGAACAGAGAGCGAGTGAAAAAAGACCTTTTTCACTGTTTTTTATTTTTTTTCTACTGAATTAATAGATCGATTTTGTTCCACGTCTCATTCTGTAGGTGTTTTGAATACCTCTTTTACTAATTCATACCAATTTTTTTTTATACAATAAATATCTTTTTTCTTATAAGTAAAAAACGTGCTTTCGATTTTTTTTCGCATATTTTCGTCACGAGTCTCAAACATATGCATTTCTTTTCTAAGCATCTTTCGAGACTATTGTAAAAAGAAATACTGATTTATAATTTTTTTTTCAAAATTCTACTTCTACTGAACTATTCTTGCTACTCGAAGGAGAAGTATACTATATACGTGCATAAAAAATCGTAAACAATTAAATATCTCGTAAACTGTTGTGTTTTAACATGATTTATACTTCTGAATTAATGAAAGGAGTACACTGTTACTACAATTTATTAAAACTTATGTTATTTAGAATGCCCCCGCCTATTGATGTCCAGAGCCACCGAGATAGCCGAGAAAACATTTTTGGTCACTTGAAACAAGCAACTAGTGTGAGAAGGAGCTCGTTCACTCTCAGAGCGCTGCAAGCGAGCACATGGACTCATGCTGTGTGTTACAGTTCCGCACCACGATAAATAGCCAAACTTATAACCATGAAAGTGACGTTTTGATGACGGAATTGATGTTGCATGCCATTTTATTATTATTAGGTATGGGAAAAAGTTCGTGGCGATTTTTTAGTAAAATTAAAGTGTTTTTCTTAGAGTATTGAAATCAATTTATTTAAACCAAATATGCTCCATTATTTTCTATAATATTTTGCCATTTTTGGAGCAGAGCCATAATTCCATCGCGATAGAACTTCTATGATTTCTGATCGAAAAACTGCTTCAAGTGATTTTCACAGACCTCTTTTAAAGCTAGCTTTACACCATTAAGAGAGTTCTGCAGAGACCTAAACAAATGATAGTCTGAAGGTGCTATGTCAGGACTATACGGTGGATGCATTAAAACTTCCCAGCCAAGCTCTTGCAATTTTTGCTGAGTTAAAGATGTGTGTAGTCGAGCGTTGTCGTGATGGAAGACGACACCTCTCCTATTGATTAATTCTGGCCGCTTCCTCTCAATTGCTTGTTGTAATCTCTGCGGTTGTTCACAGTAGAGTTCGGAATTAATTGTTTGATTGGATAACAGCTCATAGTGAACGATTCCCTTCCAGTCCCACCACACACAACATCACCTTCTTCCTCAATTCAGGTTTTGCGATTGCTTGCGCCTTCTCTCCTTTCTTTATCCACGATCTTTTTCTAGTTGGATTGTCATAGGTGATCCATTTTTCATCACCAGTATTCTCTTCAGAAATGGCTCAATTTCATTCAGTAGCGTATCACAAATGTTAATTCGATCCATCATATTCCTAACACTCAACTCGTGAGGAACCCAAACATCGAGCTTCTTCTTGTATCTAGCTTTGTGTAAATGATTAAAACTGTTTTGTGGTCGATGCCTAGTTCCCTGGCAATCTCCACAGTGCTCACATACTTATCATGCTCGACTTTTACCATGATTTCATCGGACTTTTCAATGATTGGTCGACCGGAGCAAGGTTCATCTTTCACATCGAAATTTCCAGCACGAAAGCGAGCGAATCATTTCCGTGCTGCTAATTTTGATAGAGTATCTTCACCGTAAATAGCCCAAATTTTTCACAAGCCTGTGCAACATTCTTGCCTTTATCGTAATGATACTGCAAAATATAGCGAATTTTTTCCTTATTTATTTCCATTTTCAAAATAAAATAACTTTTGGTCGACTTCACCGATTTCAATCTTTTTTGGCTCAAAACAAAGGTTAAAATGTCACTTTTTAAACGCACGTCTAGTGTTGCCGATGCAATTAATAGTTGCCGACTGCTGAGCATTTAATGCCATTTAGCGGGAAAAACGCCACGAATTTTTTCCCATACCCAATATTTGCGTAATTGTGAAAATGTGATTTGTCTCGTATTTATCTAAGTCGTAATCGATGAAAACTAAAATTATCTTGGAATTTTGTAAAAACGTATATTTTACTCATTTCAATAGCTGTTGAACCGTATATTTCTGCCCGAATATACTTATTTTATGTGTCTTTTACGACCACTTACTATCAAAGGAGAAAAGAATAGTTTTCATCGATTTTTACAAGTATTTTAAAGCGATCTCATTTCGTTTCATCCAAATTGTTTTTATTTATTGGGAGTACAAATTAGTTCGGTCCATTTCCCTAAAGATAGCTCCTGTTGTGAATGGTTCATACTGACAGTTGATTTTGGCGGTTTCAGAGAGGTTAAACATTTGCTAATAATATTCAGCTTATACCGCTTTAAGTTTCATATAAAAACCTTAATTTTTACTTTATTTGAAATGTCGAATTTTGTGTTAACCAAGCAGCATTTGCGGGAAGTTTTGATTTTTGGCTTTAATTGGAAGAAAAGTGCGGCTGAAGCCCATCGAATGCTTGTCGAAGTTTGTGATGACACTGCTCCAACTGATAAATCATGTAAGGAATGATTTCGATGTTTCAAGGATGGAGATTTCAGCGTTGAAGAGCCTCGCTCTGGACAGCCAAAAAAATTCGAACACAAAGAATTAGAGGCATTACTCGAAGAAGAGCAGAGTCAAACGCAAGAGGAGCTTGCAGAATCATTGAGGGTAACTCAACAAACCGTTTCTGTACGATTGAGAGCCATGGGAATGAACCAAAACAAGAAAATTGGATGCCTTATGAACTGAAATCGAGAGACGATTTTGAAAGGCGATTTTTCACTTGCGAACGGCTAATTCAAAGACAACAGAGAAAAAGTTTTTTGCATTGGATTGTGACTGGAGATGAGAAGTGGATATTCTACGACAATCCTAAGAAGAAAAAATACTACGCCCGGTCAATCGTTGCCATCGACTTCAACATCAACACTACGGCCGATTCATGATTCGAAGATCATGCTCTGTATCTGGTGGAACCAAAAGGATCTTGTTTACTATGAGCTGCTGAAACCTGCCGATTCCATTATGGGCGATCGATATCGGCTACAATTGATTCGTTTGAGCCGTGCATTGCCGGAAAAACGGCCGGAATACGAGCAAAGACACGATAAAGTTATTCTTCTTCATGACAACGCTCGGGCTTATGTCGCTAAAATCGTAAAAAAATATTTGGGATGTTTCACCGCTCCCGCCGTATTCTCCGGACATTGCTCCTTCTGATTACTGGTTGCTCCGAAGGATGCAGCAAGTCGCCGGTTCACTTCTTTCACAGAAATCGAAAATTGGCTCCAAAATTGGATCGCCTCCAAGACGAGTCATTTTTTCGAGATGGAATTTGAAAATTGCCTGAGAGATGGGAAAAAGTAGTAGGCAGCGATGGACAATATTTTAATTGATCTGTTCATTCATTTTGTTTTGAAATAAATGTATAAAAAAACGAACCGAACTAATTTGTACTCCCAATAAAAATAGCATGCAATAAATTAATGTGAGTAGTATATGAGCAGCTATGGGGTATCAAAACAACCTCCGGCAACGTGGGCGTGGCTTAGACGGGTCTGTATGAAAAAGGTCACGCTCTGATTGATCGAGGAGTGAGGATAATAGGGTAATTAAATGGTGTGTTCTGATTGGTTGGCCTTATATTTGATAATGATCTGATTGATTCGCACCATACTTACCCACGAGGTGATTGGAAAAGAAGGTGACATATCTCTGATAAAATGGAAAATAAAATCCGAAAAAATGGTGAGACTGGGACTGTAACATTTTTTGTTGTGATGGCAAAATAAATACAAACATCGGGCATGAATAGGTCGGTTTTATGACGGTCATTTTTTTTGTTTGTGCGATATCTCCGACGTGTTGGCGTTTTAATGAATGTTTTTTTTATTTGTGAGAGATGAGATCTTATACAAAAATTTGCGAGTCTAGGGAAGTCTTACTTTTGCTAGAAAGAATGGGGAAAGTAAACGAGAACGAACATATTCAACTGACGCGTCGTCTCCGGTGTGATAACTCACTCATTCGAGTGAGAGTATAATTTTTATGATGTATGACAAGGATTTTAAGAACGTGTATTCTACTTCTTGTACTTTATTTAAAAATCTATATTATACATATATAACACGGAAATATGCAGAAAAAAAATTGGTTATTGAAGGATACAAGTGATTAAAAAACGAGGATTTATATAAAAATGTATTTATTGATACAAATCCTTTTTTCGAAAAAAAAGAAATACATAGTTTGCGTGAAAATTAAATGAAAGATTCTCTCTTCGAGAGAATTATACGAAAAATTTCGTTATATTTTAATGAAGTTAATTCCAAAAATATTATACCGAAATACATATAAAAAAAATTAAGTTAATTTATGTACATATATTACATTCTATATCTTTGTAATTACTTCACAACGTTAATTTTATAATTTCCTGATTAATAAAACTAGCAGGTAGTTTCAGTTCGATTTCTTAAATTAAATATAGCGCACTTGTTAATCACACTTGTTATCAGATAAAAATTCTAATTGTTTTAAACGCATCGACGTACTTTACATTGGTTTGATGTCCAAAGAAGATAGGTTTCTGCATTACAATTATCACTGCATAGGTTCTTCATTTCTTTGCCGATGGAGTTGAATTATGCGCGTCCTCTTCTTTTCGAAGATTTCCGTTGGAATTTTTCTCTTCTTTATACGCTAGCAATATTGATTTTACCCCACAAGATATGATAAAATGATGGTGATGACTGATGGTGTTATTTTTTATAATAACAAAGTTTCATTCTGTTATCGCTGCTTAAATACTCGTTTATAAATCCCATATGATCTTGAAACTATTGCCAGCAGTCGGTGTCGAAATCAATTCCATTTGCGTTGTGTCCACTCAATTTACAAAGAGATTTGAAGATTCCTTCGTTCATTCTTTACAATCCTACGTGAATCATATGAGAATTCGTATAAGAATTGTTAAGACCATGTTGTTGTTAACAACATATGAAATCGATTTTTCTTCTCTCGTCGTCGTCGTTGCGTATCTTGAAAGAATCAGGGATGGCGTACATTCGCATGTCCGAATTATTAATATTTTTTGTTCTTACACAGTAATATCAAATTCAAATGAACCAAGATAGCAATCAAAAACACAAGAAGCACTATACTTGTTTGCTTACAAAGCTGAAGCTGCGATAAAACTCGAATTTTCTATAGTATTGTCGACATCGCCTCCCCCTCCGACATTACGTAATAAAATTATTTTGCGCGAGCAGATGAAAAAAATGAAAAAACATAAACTTTCTCTACATTTTTCTTAAAAATTTTAAATAATCTATATATTACACAAGTCAGAAAGGGAGAGGAGTGAGATAAAATGAGAACGAATAGGAACGAAAAACAATGTTCGATTTCTCTTCTGTTTTTTTTATAAAATGACAGTGGAAGGAATTTGATTAGCCGAAAAGAGAAAATTTTTTCGCAATAAATCAGAACAAAAGAATTAGTTTGGGGGTAGTTTCTAATGAATAAGAAAGTACATCAATAATCAACGAGTTTTTTTTTTTTAAACAAGAAGAAATTTATGAAGCGTCTTCGATTAAAAATTTAAAATAAATTTACAATTGGGTTTATTGCTTTTTTTAGAAAATTTATTAATGTTTAAAGAAAAGAAGTATGACAAAAAAATATTAAATTGAGTTAGGTAATGATAATGCAAGAAAATTTTTTCATCTTCCTTCTTCTGAAACTTTTGTGTATACTCCTAAGGGAAAAAATAACATGTAGTATACAGAAATTTATAGAATATAATAATATAGTATGTGGTTTAGTATAGTATTTAATCACTAAATATAGTATTTAATCATAGTATAGTATTTAATCACTTGAATATAATCAAATATGCCGACACTATCAGAACTGAAAACGAGGAGAATGCAAATGTGTCTGATTGAATGATTGTATGTCTTGTCTTCTAAAATCGCGGTTTATAGAGGAATATCTTTAGGAAGAAGATTTTTGAGATTTGACGGGATTTGAGTTCGGATTGATAAAATTCTTTTCAATAGTGGGATCAACTTTTAGTTTTTTGATGTTCATTAGAGGAGATGAATAAGAAGTCGACTCTGTTTAGGAGTACAAAACTTAACTTGGTGATTAATTATTAGTGGACAGTTATTTTTTCTTCTAAAAGTTTCCTTTTTCGTTCTAGGATTGATCAAAAAAGAAAAGGAAGATTCAAATTTTTTTTTTTTTTAAAGGAAAGGAGATGAATTAAGATCCAACGATATTTATATAATGTCAATAGTATCATTTTTAATTTTACAACTTTTTCTTAAATTATACGCAGAAGGTTTGTCGCAGAATGCACACGTATGGTACCAGCGCGGGATAACCAAATACTTCCCCCTCGAGTGCCACATGTTGTATTACAATTTTTAAGATTGGAATCATGGAAATCGGTTCGCAATTCAATCTCTCTAATCTCTAATCTCTAATCTCTTTCTCTTTGAATAGTTAGATAACATTTTTTAGCGCTAGCAATATGGACTTCAGTAAGTCTTTATTTGCGGCGTCTGGAGAGGAGATTTTTTACATCTTCTAGTAACATCTTTTCAATTTTATAGCTTCCGTTCGCGCACGTGCATCAAATTTTATTTTCTTTTTGAGTGACAGTTACAATTTAAAAAGAAAACATTGGATTCTCCACTAAATTTTTCTTGTTAGAAAGAAAATTTTATTACTTTCTAAAGCATTTCTTAGCATTTTATTTGATTTTTGTAATTGCCAACGGAGAATTGTGACAAATCTTTGTGAAAGAAAAGAATTGTGAAATCTCCCAAAAGTAAGCATGATCTTCATGAAAGCATGAAGAAAAAAGAGGCGATTATAATAATTGTGGCCCCCCCCTCAAAATAAAAGTTATTTTTGAAAGCATTTTTAGCAAGGAACATAAGAAAAAATAGTAAAAAAAATTCATTAATCAATATTTAATTCGATAATCATAATTCAATTTTATGTCAATTTGATAATAACTTTTTGGTAAACAATGATTGTCAGCTAAAATATTATTCAAGACATTGACAAGATATGTTAAGATTCTCATCTCACCTCCCCCCCCCTCTCCTGCTACGGGATGCACTTTCTACACGAAGCGATTTCCATCCCATCTCTCTACTGATATGGGGTGTATGACTTTCCACGCGAAGAAACTTCCACCCCACCTTCTCTCTGCTATGAGGCGCACGACTTTCCAAGCAAAGCGATGATATTTTTGGTTTGTAATTATTAGTTATTTTGGAATTTGTTAGAGAATTTTTTAACTACTTTTCTCGTATTCCTTGTTAAAAATATTTCCAAAAATCAATTTCACTTTGATGGACTACAATTATCGTAATCGAAGCTAGAAAAAATAACGTGATAGAAAAGGTGAATCAAAACGATAACGAATAACCGACAAACAAGGAAAAAGAGTTTTCAAAAAACCCATCAACTGATAAAGACAAAGCTAATACTAGCAAATATCGAGTATTTCAACAACGCTTACGGCAGGCAAAAAAGGTAAACTCTGAACTTATTTAAACATCTCCTTTCTCATGATTTCCGACGACGAAAAATGAATTTTCTGGAAATTTTAAACGCATTACATCATCTTAATGTCCGACATGCGGGAGTCTGTCCTGCTGACAGACTGACAAAGATGTGGATGAAGTTGACTACTATTGGATTCTTTTCAATTGCTTAACACATCTTAACACAAACGTAAAGAATGCACAAAGTACAGTGCACGATTCAATTGAAACAGAAATGTATACGCTATGCACGGTTTCGATCTGTTTTGGATAGATTTAGATTAAATGTAGCTTTTTCTGTCTGTATTATTGTAAATAAAAAAAAAGTAGAAGTATTCTACTTTTCGGCCATTCAACGTTCTTCAACCTCATTAGCCGCCGCGGTTAATAAGATGTAATTGTTATTAGAAAACACAGCTTACACAATCCTCAACTGAGTACAAATGTGTAGTGTTGTGTCGATAACGGGCAATTAGAACGCAATTTGTGTCGCCATGTACGAAAGTGTCTAAGGATATTAGAAAACCCATTGTCGCAAACACGGATGATCACGATTGACCCAACCAATCTTCCAACCAATCATCTTCTATATCGATAAATACGGAATAAGAATGTATTTTGATAGCTACGAAATATTATCCTTGATTTCAGATTCTTTTTACGTTTTTCCCGAAACTCCAGCACGTACTGGAATAATGATGCAAGGAATGCTTTTTCAAACTTGCGAGCAATACTGCTGTGCATTTATTTTATGTGTAATGGTTATAATCTTAGGCAGTTTCTTGTTCTAGTCTGTTTATTATAGATTTTTAAATCGCAATAATCGTTTAATTGTATAATTATTTTATAAAATTTTTCTTCATTGTAAACATAAATCCGATAAATGCCATGCTGTATGTTGTCATATTCTATTGTGTACTTTTTTAAAATGTAAAAGAAATTATTATTTGAAAATTCACTTTTTTCAATAAACGTTTTGTTACAATGCATCTCGTCTATTTTTTTTAATCATATCTTCGTTTTTTTTCATTAATCTTTCTCCCGCATTTCAAGATTAGATAATATAGATTTTTAACCTTTTAAAATAAACTATCTCCGCCATAAATTACAGAAAAAATTTATTTTGTAAAGTAAATAAATCAACATATCGATTACGACAGGACACGAATTTGTTTATTCCTGTTTTTATCTCCTCTCCTTCCGGACAAAAAATCAAATAGAGACAGATCAGACATCCCCCCCCCCTCTGCCTCTTCAACCCTCCTTCTCCCCTTTCCTCTCTCTCCCTTCCCTCTCTTTCCTTCTCTCTCACTCTCTCCTTCTCCATCCCTTCCTCTCCCTCCCTCCTTTCCTCTCTCTCCCTCCTTCCCTCTCTCTTCCTTCACAAGTTGCTAAATTTTAGTTTCTCCTTTACTGTCGTTAATTGGTTACATTCTTATTTGGATGATATGAGATAGACTGTTCAGAATCTCGTAATTTGAAACTTTTTCCTATTGAACCCTCTCTCTTAGTGCCTCAAGTCTCTGACTTCCCTTGTTTTTATTCTATTAGAGTGATTTTAGTGCGACACTAACATTTTTATAAAGAACTGTTGATCTATTTGCACTCTGAACTTCACAATTTGCATGAGACCATTCTCAGAATTAATGAGGATATTGTTTGCATCTCAAATTGGGCTACTAACATTACTGTTTCTTAATCCTACAATGATGAAAGCTGTGATCATGAGAACTGTCAGATACATTGGATTTATTATGTTGGAAGAATTACCAAATTATAATCAATTATTCTACTGGCGCTTGACAGTTTGATATTTGGATGTTTATTTGTCACATACGCTCTTATGGGACAGGCAGGTAACGAAAACAATTACAAGAATCAATGCAATCCTCTATCACTTCAAGATCTGCCATCTATTTACCATCTGTTCTTATCATAGTTTATTGACTCATTGATACAACCTCTGATCGATTATTGCTGTACAGCCTTTACTAACATTACTGGTGAACACAATTTATGTCTACAAATATCTCTGAATGCTTGTGTTCGGTTCGTATTCCTGGTGAGGCGTGATAAGTATATCACGCCCTACTTTGAAAATTGCGTGGCAAGATTAAATCCAGACACTTTTACTTCTGTCTTATTAAATGATAAAATCTCAGATGTCTTTTTTTTTGTAAATTCCAGCCAAGAGACGAATTCGCATGAAACGAGAATTTTTGACAGCATGCTCTTGTCGCGATATCGTTGCAACGAAATTCTTCAAGCCCTTTTTTTTTATATCTTCTGCTATAGAATTTTGGAACAGTCATATCAGTTGACATGTGCTATGCATCTATTCTTGATTACATTCAAGTGAAAACTATAATTATCTACTCTGTAATAATTTTTTATTTTATATTTTATATTTGTATTCTTTTATTTCATATTTACACATATATTGTACACACATACACACACACACACACACACACACACACACACTCACTCACACTCACAAAAGAAAATGAAGAATTTTTATCTTTTATTGTTTCTTTTTTGTAAAGTTGATAGTTGATAGTATGAATAAAATATTACTTGAATAAAATATTATTAAAAACTAATATTCGACGATTTTTAATAATTAATTTTTTGAACTATTATGAAAATTGCAAAATGATAGAGGACTTTTCAATTTAGTTTAGTCCTTTCTAGCAATACACGAGATATTTGACGGACATTCGGGACACTATATGTACAGAGTGTTTGAAAAGTAACGATAAATCTTTCACATAGGGACAGAATGGACTAAATTAAGACGCAAAATCATCTACCATTTTACAATTTCCGCAATAGTTAACGAGTTATTAACTTATGAAAATAGTCAAGGCACGTTGTTTATAAAGATTCTTAGCGACGATGAACGCGCGACTCACCGTGCTGGACGGTCCTATCTTGTCGCGCTCTTGCATTTGGCGGTAGGCTGGACGAATTTGGCTATTATTATTATTTTGGCTATTATTATATTATATATTACTTTTCAAAT
>NW_017259244.1:137969-147942 GCF_001594045.1 Atta colombica
TAGGTGTACAACTTTGCTTCCGCCGTTTTCCTATAGATGGCTCTAGCGGTAAGTAGTGGTCGAAATAAACAGATCATAGACGTCACAATAAATTTGGGCATCTGTCAACATAACTCCATAGAAACATTAATCAATTTGTGTCTACATCATAAAGTTATTCTCGATTGAAAATGTCAGTTTACAAGCCAAATTCTCATCATTTGCGGGAGGTTTTAATTTTTTGTTTCAATATGAAGAAATCTGCGGCTGAGGCTCATTGAATGCTCTCAAATACTTATGGTGAGACCACTATTAGTGAAAGAACGTGATTTCAACGCTTCAAGAACGGTGATTTTGACGTCCAAGGTGCTCTGTATTTGGTAGGACCAGCTCGGCGTAGTATATTATGAACTGTTAAAACCAACTGAAACAATCACAGGCGATCGATATCGAACGCAATTGGTGCGTTTGAGCCGAGCATTGAAAGACAAACGGCCGCAATACAACGAGAGACACGCTAAAGTGATTTTGCAGCATGACAATGCTCGACCCCATGTTGCGAAAGTGGTCAAGACATACTTGGAAACGTTGAAATGGGAAGTCCTACCCCACCCGCCATATTCTCCAGACGTTGCTCCCTCTGACTTCACTTGTTTCGATCAATGGCACACGGCCTGACTGATCAGCACTTCCGGTCTTATGAAGAAGTAAAAAATTGGATCGATTCGTGGATAGCCTCAAAAGATGACCAGTTTTTCGACGCGGTATTCGTACGCTACCCGAAAGATGAGAAAAAGTAGTGGTCAACGATGGACAATACTTTGAATCATAAATGTATAACTAGTTTTTTACAATAAAGCCTCGAATTTCGAGAAAAAACGGCGGAAGCAAAGTTGTACACCTAATACAAAAAAATGTTTCAGATAAAAGTTGTATGGTTTCGAGCTTCGTCTGACAACGCCTTGACAACGCCAAAGTCAAACCAATAATACTATTTTATGTCCCCATAGAAACCATACAATTTTTGTCTGAAATATTTTTTTGTATTTTCCATATTTTTCGAGATATTTACTTGATATGATTAAAATGAAAACACACTATATATACAGAGTGTTTAGAAAATATGATAAATTTTTCGCATAGGAGCAGAATAGACTAAGAAGAAAAGTCCTCTACCATTTTGCAATTTTTGCAATAGTTAACAAGATATTAATTGCTAAAAATTGTCAAAAATTGGTATTCAATAACTTTTACTCAAATATACTATTAATTTTACAGAAAAATTATAAGAGACAAAAATTGTTTATTCTCTTTTCAGATTTCTCAGATCTTTAGAGATTTATTTATTCTCTATTTTTTTAGAATTTTTTCAGAATTTTTTAATACCATATTTTCTCATGTTCGTAAAAATGAAAACATGCAATATTAAAAAATTGATAAAAAATTCTGAAAAAATTCGTAGATTTCTATGAGAAGAAAATAAACAATTTTCATCCTTTACAGTTTTTCTGTAAATTTGATAGTATTTGAATAAAAAAATTATTGAAGACCAATTTTTGGCAATTTTGAATAATTAATATCTAGTTAACTATTGTAAAATGGTAGAAGACTTTTCTACTCAGTTTAGTCCATTCTGCCCTTATGCAAAAGATTTATCATTATTTTCTAAACACCCTATATACATATATGTATATATACTCACCGGCAAAAGAAAGGGCCATAAATTTTAGCACAAATTTTTAGCACAATATTTTCAAATAGGAATAACTTAATAAAAAATTATTGTATCAAGATGAACTACAGCTCAAATTAAAGCATGAATATTCTCTTTTATGACTATGGAGATTAAATGTGAGTTACACAAAATATATAAACACAAAATGGCGGATGTTGAAGGTCACAAAATAATTGAAAACAATTTTTTTGTTAAACTGTTGCAGTGCAACTCAGAATAATTAGTTGCATGGCACAAAAGTGTACGAGTCTTTAAGCTCATTGATTTCTGAACAAATCCATATTTGAAATATTTTTCTGTAATTTTTTTTTACAAAATTATAGCGTTTTAAAGAAAGTGTTGTAAAACGAACAATTTTTTCTTATAAGTTTAGTATAATTCAGAAACAAATTATTATAGGAAACTTTATTAGAAAGGAAATTAAAGTGTAAATTTCAAATTTTAACTCTTTTTAATTTTGTACAAGTGCATGTGTGTTTCTACTTTCGGCATTACTCAGGATCAACGACAGGAATCTAATCCCGCGTGCGCACGCGCGTATATGTATATCTGTCTTTAGTAATGTGTATTGCCTCCTCTCGCATTTATTTATTCGTGTATTCGTCGAGACATAATAACAATTAAAATTTAAATGTCTTATTTCTTCTTATCTCAAATTATGCCATTCTTTCTGTACAGTCTAATTACTTTAGTAATGTGTGTTGCCTCCTTAAAATTTCTTATAATAATTTATTTCTAAGTTATACTAATTGTAAATTTACAAGAAAAAGTTGTCCGTTTTGTAACACTTTTCTTAAAACGGTGTATAACTTTGTCAAAAAGGGTCGTAAAAAAATGTTTCAAATATGGATTTGTTTGAAATCAATAAGCTTAAAGACTCATCATTTTTGTGCAGCCGATTCTCCTGAGCAGTGCAACAGTTTAAAGAAAAAAAATTTTTAATTATTTTTCGATTATTTAACAACGTCCGTTTTATATTACATTTTGTATAACTCAAATTTGATCTCCATGGTCATCAAAGGAAATGTTCAAGCTTTAATTTAAGTTGTAGTTTATATCTCGATACGATGATTTTTCATTAAGTTATCACATATTGAAAGTATTAAAAATGTATGCTAAAATTTAGTGGTTCGTTGTTTTTTGCCAGTGAGTGTATATATCTTTCAGAATCACATTCTTATAATATTTTAAGCTTTTGTATCGCTTTAAATTCTGTATTTAAATTAATTATTAAATATAAGATTAATCTATCAAAATCTGCTTTCAAACTAATATAAGTGTGTTCACTTTGTTCCATTAAAAAAATATTTATTAAGATTTATTAAGATGTGGGTAACTCTTAATTTATATTTAGATCCCGAATTTACTCCAAGTTTATCCCGAATTTAATTTTACCATAAAATTGAAAATTTGCAAACTTGCCATTAGAGTTCAAACAGCGACAGCAAAACTTAAAATTATTAAAATAATAAAAAAATGTGATTATGAAAAGAAAAGAATTCGTGAAAAAAAGGAAAATGTAAGAATGTAAGGACAGTGTTAATGAAAAGAACATTACCATTAACACTTTTTATTGGTCCGTCTCCAATTTAGCTTATGTAGTATTTTTTATTTATTAAATTTAATTATCGTGTGAAATAAAGGCAATTGAGAGCAAGTTAACATTAACGTATATCTATTCACATATAATAGTTACATATATAAATAATTTTTACATCATTTCTTGGATATGTGTACATACATTTTGAAATTTTTAAAGTCAGTTCAGACCCACCAAAAAGAATCCATGACTTCAAAAATTTCATAATTAGTTATTGTATGCGCTGAAAATGGTTTAAATATAAACCGTTCAAATCATATGTATAAATAACCAAGAAATGATGTAAAAATTATTTATATGTAACTATTATATGTGAATAGATAAACGCTAACTGTGACTGCTCTCAATTGTCCTTATTTCATGATAATTATTAAATTTGAGAGCCAAAGATTAAATTAAATTAAAACTAATAATTTTATAATTTTTATGTTTTTTTATTTAGTATATAAAATGTAGAATCACGTAGAAAAGGAATTATGTGCTGAATGAATTATTCGAAGTTACGGTGAATCATTATTTTTCAATGAAAATCGAAAATCCTCTGTAAATCCTCATATAAGCGACATAATTAAATTAAGTGAACATCAATTTTGGTCTTTTTTCATCCTTTTGATGAGAAAAGTTTCATTTTTTTCAATATAAAATATTCTCCATATAAATTTTATACCTAATAATGGATAAATATAAAAGATGATATTTTATTATTTTTTTTTTATATAAAATCTTGTTTTATTTTATTTTCAAATAAAATTTTAATTTTTTGTTTTTCATTGCATGCATTTCGAGAAAAAATGCAAAAAGCAATATAATTTAAAAAAGTGTTCAATCACTATGAGAGCTGCAAAAAAAGTTATTAGAATTTTTCTGAATTTGCTAGTGTAATGAATTTTTTACAGTAATGTATCAACTATTATACATATGTATATATTGATAACTTAATATATGTAATTTTATTTTTTAGGTGAAACTATCTTATATAATAATATAAACAATTTTTTAGTTATTCAATAAATATGCTTACAGAAGTGAAAACCATCTTTCTCTTCAAAGAAAAAATAGTTAAAACAAACATATTTTTTTACATGCACACCTTATGATTTTTGAGCAAAAAGTGCAAATTTTTCTTTTAAAATGGTTGTATCGCAAAATAACTTTTCTTAAAAAGATACGATCAAAAAATCAAAATGCTTCGATTTATCTAAAAATTATAACACAGAATATTATTTAAAATGAAACTAATACTATTAAAATTCAAACCGATTGATCGTGTAATTTTTAAAAAGGAAAGAGCTAAAATTAGAGTTCTATGCATGGTGTCATATGCATTGAATATGATACCATGATAATGATTGATATATTACATAACTACTTACTTTTAAAATGCTTTGATTCACAAAAAACATATAAATAGTTACAACAAATCTTTTTTTACCTCCTTGCAAGAATTTTAATCTTCTCTCTATTCACCGTGTAATTTATTTGTATAGCAAAGTTGATAGTAAGAATGCTAACCTCATTTTCAGAATGCAACATTACCAAATTATCGATAATCATTGAATATAAAACATTAAATTACTTTCATTTTCTAATAATAAAATATTAATATTATCATTCATAATTAAAAATTAGCAATCAATGTTATTATTTAATTTTAATAAATCATAAATTAGCCCTTTCTTATTATTAAAAAATTTTTATATATTAGAGATTGATATTACCAATATAGAACAATAACGAATCCTCACCACTTACCATCTACCCCACAAGTAATCGATCGTATATCCTTAAGATTTGTTTGAAGCTTTTGCTATTTGAAAATAATGATATTCTCTATACATATCATTTTGAGGGATAACTAGGCATGTCAAAAGATAATTGCATTTGAAGTTAGTACTTTTAACATGTGCCAGACAAGGAGCGACAATATATTTTCAATTATAGCACAAAAATGGTATTTAAAAATTCGCTCAAAAACTAAAGATAAATATAATACGAATTTTTTAAACCAAAGAAAATGGGGAGTAACCTAACCAGGCAAATATTACAAAATCTTAGAAAGTTGCTTTACTACTTCACTAATATCCATTTCGCTTATCAACTCATTCTCAAATACTGGCGCACAGTGGGGAAATAAAAATTACTATTGGGAAATAAAAAATATATTATTGTTCAAAAATTGCGATCTGCAGTAATTTTGAATTTTTTTTCACCGCCGAACGGTGCCCTCATATACTGGCGCTTCGGGAGCTTGCCCCCAATAAACCATTTCTATACGATACAACCACGTTCTTATCATATAAAGATAAAAAAGACGAAAAAAACCAAAATTGATGTTCACTTAATTTATGATGCTTATGATGAAGATTTACAGATTTTCGGTTTTTACTAAAAAATAACAATTCACCATAACTTTGAATAATTTATTCAATAATTCTTTATCTATGAGATTCTAGATTTCAAATATTAAACAAGAAAACAATACATGAACCAAATTGATGGTCCAATAAAAAGTATTTTTGATTAAGTAGATGTGTGAGAAAAAGTCAGAGTCCAATCAATTGTAGTTGAAAGGAAAATATAATTAGTTCAGTAAGATTGTTACGCGCTGAAAATTTTTCTTCTTTATTAGATCAAATTTAGTAAGAATATTCAAAAAAGTAAAGAGCTTCTCCAGAAAAAAATTTTTAAATGAATTTTCTTAAAGAAATTTGGACAAAAGAGACAAATTTGAAATCTGAATGAAGAAAGACTTCTCCGAATATTGCATATACGTAATATTTCTTGACTGAATATTATTTCGCCCACGATTTTCGATTTGTGATTTTCCATCAACAAACGCCAAGGCAAAAATCTGAAAAGCTTTTTAAATGTTGAATCCACGATAAATAAAAGGAAGTTGGTATCAATTGGATATATTACAATTGGACATCATTCACAGCATTTGAACAGTGGAAAGCTCCAAGACACTGTGAGTAGCTGTGTCCAATCGGAATTCTTCTAAAAGAACCTCTTCCCCTTCTAAAGTTTAAGACTTGTGAAAAAAGACGGATGTGGGAAAGAAACAAGTCGACCGCGAGAAAGAGGGTCCTAATTTTCTAACAGAAAGGAGATTGGAATCAAGAAAACGAAAGCCGATAACCTGCAGCAAAAACTCAAAGTAGGACAGGGCACAAGGTCGAAATGGATTCCGATCGGAATTCAATTATTCCTTAGATTTCTATTCTATTTTTAGGGAAAACAGAACAATTTCGATTGGAGTTCATTCCGACATGTTTCCGACATGTTGATAGATATTCAAGGAACCATTCTGGCATTTTGTCAAGGAAATTTTCGTCAAGGAAAAATAAGATCCTATAATCTGTAGAGGAATTCCCAAAAGGATTGTCGAGACAATTTCGAAAAAAAGAAGGGGAACAAATGTTAGGCAAAGATAACTTGTGTCAAATTGCCCTTAGATTCATATCGATTTGAGTAAACAGCATGAACAAACGTGTTTCCAAGACTACGAGCAGACGTTTTGTTGTTGAAAACGCCTTAAGCCCGTATTAGATGAATTGACGATTTAACATTTGTCCAGTTTAATCAATTATGATTCGTTGCATTGATTAGTTAACAGAAAGCTCATAATAATCGTCAATTTACCGTAGTCTGATAAGAACTTTACACTAGACGTCAACAAATTTCGGCATTTTATGATTATTTTTTGTTTTACGTTGCTGATCCCAATAAACAAGTTCAGTTTCTGAAGTATACAAGGTACATCCAAAATCCAGACAAATCAAACAATTCTTTTAAACAAAATGTTTTTAAATATTACAAAAAATCCTTTTACATGGCATTTGGGGAAATCACTGTAGAGCACGATTATTCGATGTATCCTCCATTAGCTCTTGAACTTCTTGGTCTGAAGTGTTCCCACGCTGTAATGTAGCGCTGTTCATGCCGATGAATGCTATCTCAATAGCGGTCCTTAATGACGTCACATTGAGGTGCCGAGACTTGTTTGTGACTCTTTCATACTATGCTCCATACGTAGTAGTCCAAAAGATTTAAATCTGGGCTGTTGGAAGACCAGAATGGGAGCCGAGGCAAGCAACTCGGCTTGTCCTCGGCAATCTCAGAGAGCATTTGTCGTATCTTTAATGTGTATGATTTATATCGAAGGGCCTCCTCGGCAATTCGACGCATTGTTGGCTCCACCACTTACACCAACAATCGATACTAATTTTCGTAACGATTGCCCTGGGTCATCCGAAATCACTACTTGAACCCTTTTAACGACTGCGAGAGTCCTCGCGGTGTGTTCTTTCGAGTGATTCTTCCTCGCTGACATACTGGAATCTTTATTGGATTATTCTAAAGCCGTATATTTTGCTACACGTCATAAACGATTGGTCTCGGATCCAAAGAACCGAATTATTTCCATTGCTGAGCGCTCAGCGCGAAGGCCTTCGATGATCGACTCTTCGATTATATTCCGCATTTGAATCGGGGTAATTTTGAGAATATGACTGTTTACTAGAAGCATCAGGCTTTTACGGACGCCAACAACAATCTTTAGGCACAATATAGCAGAAAATTTAAATTGAAATTGTCCGGATTTTGGTGACGCATCCTGTAGTGTGTTTTTTTATCACGCGAATGAGAAGTATGCATATGAGAAAGAAATGTCGCGGACATAGTTTCCGAGACTGCGGAAAAGGGCTACGAACACAACAATAATTTGAACACAGATTTATGTATCAATTCATGCATAAGTAAAATTTCTAATTATTGTTTCATTGTTGTTGATTACATAATTTGCTAATATTGATACATATTTTTTTCCTTTCTAAATTTATCAAGATGATTTCGTTTTTATTCTCTGCCAGTACAATAAGTGCATTAATTGCTTTAAAAGAATGATCGACGCGAGTTGTGTTAGATACATATTAAAGTTAAATAGTTAAAAATTATTAATCACCAAACATGCGCTTCAGATTTGTGAACGTAGAAGAGAAAAAGAGAGAGGGGGGAAGGAAGGGGGAAGAGAGGAAGAGAAGAGAGAGAAAGAGAGAAGGAGGAAAGGAGGAAGAATATATAAAGAGAGCAATAATGAAAGGATTCTAAATTATGTTGTAACAATATAAGTGTACCTCGATAGAGAAGAGATTAAAAAGTGATTCGACGTTGCAAATATCGTTAATGACGCATTTTGATGATTCGTTTCAAATCATACTTAGAATTCTAAGAATCTTCAGTATTTATCGAGAAATATTTCTGTGGAAATATTTACTAATACGATATTCGTATGCGCGTTACTTATTATAATTTCGATTCTATTATTAGTAAACAATAGTAACTTTTCTTTTTTTAACATTTCATTTAATATTTAAATCGAGTATTCCTAGATTTAAGCAGTTTTCATAAGCTGTAGCTGCTTAAAAATGAGAATAAAGATCTTATTTATCATTAATTGCAATTTTAAAGTTAGCTATCTTAGAAATTATTATATATATGCGAAAGAACACATGAAGCAATTGAAATCTATATCTTCTTCTCGACAATAAAATTACCTTAGTTCAATAAAGCAGGCTTACAAATATATTTTTAAAAATAAAGTCTTAAAACAATATTTCAAAATATTTATTTATTAAGTCCTGTTAAATACATACGAAATCTGTTTCCATAACTTGATAAACCTGCTTCATCAAATTAAAAAGCTTTCATTAAATACAAATTACAAGAATTATTAAACGTTTATTTCCACACTTCTAATGATTTGAAATGTGGTTAATACGTTGGCAAAAGCATATCGCCCAACAGCAATTACAGTAATCAATTATTCGATCTTCGCAATATTAGAATATTCTCTGACGTCTCGTCCATCCCTTTCTTCTCATACGAATCTTCATAAGCAGCTAAATTCGAGTGATTCGCAACGTTGTCGAGAGAGAGAGGGACAATTTGTAAGTTTGAAAACCGACGAAAACTGGCAAATACATACCGGTTTGCGAATGCGGGGATTCTATTCCACGGTGTCCGTCTTCCTGCCTGAGAACCGATGAAAATGTCGGTGCATTCGAAACCGTTACAGTCGGTGGCTTCTCAGTCTTATCGTTCCTTATTAGTTGATGAACCGGCGGTGGACCTACGCATAAAAGAATACTTGAATTAACTTCAAATGCGACAAAACAAAAATTTGAGACATTTTGCAAAATAATTGTAAAATAAAGTACAATCGCGTATAAGGTTAAATTTAACCATTGTCCTTTTCAAATGTTCTACATATCTTTTTTAAGTAAATATCTACATTTTCAGAATATTTTACAAATATAGGAACAATTATTATCATCAACATATTATTTACATCATCATTAAATTATGAATAACATAAGTATGGTCGATTATATGCTCTATTCGTCGTCATTAATACAAAGAAGAATGTATGTAAAAGAAATGAAAAAAAGAAAATAAAGAAAAATATTACAAGAATACAGTTTCTGTTGCAGCATAAATCTCTCAGGGATGTCCTGAAGACATTCCTAAGGACATCCTAAGGAAATCCTAAAGAGCATGTCCTAAGGATATTCTCAGAATTCTTCGAAGAATAGAATGTGTTATGGATTGATAACGATTCAAATGCTCATCGCTAAAATGTTTATATATATATATATATA
>NW_017259244.1:148042-150645 GCF_001594045.1 Atta colombica
ATTATTTAACTAGTAACTATTGGTAACTACGTACGTTAATGGTAAATGAATAGTAACTAACGACTATTGATAAATAGTTCTGAAAAGTAACTATTCGCGACTACGTGATCACTGAATATAGAGAAGAACAAGATCATAACGCTCAATGGATCGGATAGATTACTTTAATTACGAGAATTTTAAAGAATAATATACAGGATATCCCGCGAAACTTCATCACTCAAAAAAAGATAGAATCACTCATAAATAGATATAATCAAAAGGAAACACAAAAGTATACTATACCATTTAGCGATATTCGCAATAATAATTCAGATATTATTTTGTAATTATATAATACTAATGAAAGTATGCCGAGAGAAACGCATGAGCGGCGATGCCGAGCATCGAACAATGGCGCGCTTCCCCTCTTGTCTTCAATCGACAGTCAATACTTGATAACTGGGTTATATCTCAAATAGTCGGAGCGTTTTTCTATACTCTCTCAGTACAATTATAAATTAATATCGATTAATATTACTAAACTAAACGGAAATCAAATATTACTATAGGACTTTTATTGTGAATATCGCTGACGGCATAGGATTTATTACTTTGAATATCGTTAAACAGTAAGAGATTTTTATGTACATCTTGATCCCATCTGTCTTCCTGCGAAGAAGTTTCGCGAGAGGAGAACATCCTGTACATTTCTTTTTATCCAATATTTTATATAAAATTGTAAAATTTATCTAAAATATTTTATATAAAACTGTAAAATTTATCTAAAATATTTTATATAAAATTGTAAAATTTATCTAAAATAATATATTATCAGACATATAAGAATAACTATGAAAAATATACATTCGATGAAAATCTTCAGTGATAATTCATATAAGAATATCCAAAAAAAATATTCTGCCATTTAATGGTTCCGTGCGTCAGAGAATTTTCCATTTATATACGACTTCAAGAAGATACTCTACAAAGTAAAGCAATTCTTCGTATAACCATAGAGTGCTGGATTTAGAATTGCAATCTTCTCAATGCAATGCTAGAAGAATGTACCAGGTATATAAGCTTAAATCCGCTGTTTTTTAGTCAGAAAAACACATTTTTTTTCCTAGGAAGAAAAAACAAATTTATTCAAAGTATTTGTCCTCGCTAACTATACATTTTTCCCATCTTTCGGGCAATTTGCGTACGCCAAAAAAATTCCTCATCTTTCGAGGCAAACCAATCATCAAGTCATT
Source organism: Atta colombica (assembly GCF_001594045.1). Classification (NCBI taxonomy): domain Eukaryota; kingdom Metazoa; phylum Arthropoda; class Insecta; order Hymenoptera; family Formicidae; genus Atta; species Atta colombica. The sequence continues at coordinate 149,278 of NW_017259244.1, forward strand.
TTCGGACGTCGTCGTAAGAATCGAAATGCCGCTCAGCGAGCGCGTGGCCCATCGACGAAAACAGATGATAATCAGAAGATGCCACGTCTGATGAGTAAGCGGGATGGGGTAGCACTTCCCAGTTGAGTGTCTCCAAGTAGTTTTGGAACATTGTTGACGTGTGCGATGATGCGTTGTCGTGGAGGAAAATCAGCTTGTCATGTCTTTTCCGATAATGCAGCCTTTTTTCACGCAGAGCACGGTGCAATTTGATCTGTTGTTGGTAGTAATCATGAGCATGAACAGTTCCTTTCACCAGGTTTTAATAGTTCGTAGTAGATGACACCTTCTCACCACGCACAGCATGTCTTCCGTCCGAAGCGATTTGGTCTTGAGGAAGATGTTGATGCGGTTGGGCGGGATCAATCCAAGATTTCTTGCGTTTAGAATTCTGAAAATATATCCACTTTTCATTGCCTGTCACAATCCGATGCAGGAACGACTTTCTTTTTTGTCTGGCAAGCAGCATGTGTTTTGGCGTCGCTCCATCTGCCTATCGTTCAGTTCATGTAGCAACCATTTTCCGGTTCTTTTGAACCTTCCCCATGGCATGTAGCCGCATGGAAATGATTGCTTGAAAAACACTCAATTGCTCGGCAAGCATTTTTTGCAATTGGGTATTGTCCTCGTCCAAAAGAGCCTGCAATTGACAGTCCTTAACCTTCCTGGGCCGATTTTCACGCTTCTTGTCACTCAGGTCAAAATTGTCGTCATTGAACCGGCGATATCAATCTCTACACGTTGCTTCTGATAAAGCATTGTCACCATAGGCCTCCACAAGCATTCGATGCGATTCGGCAGCCGATTTCTTCAAATTGAAACAGAAAAGCAAAGCTTCCCGCATATGCTTTTTTTTTAGCAAAAAACTAGATATGATTACAAAAGAAAAAATGTATGTTGTTGTATGAAATTGCTGATGATGTGCACTAGTTAATGTTGACAGATGTCAAACACATAAAAAAAAGTTTGTTGTGTGCCCAGGGTAGCTTTGTACGCTCACTAATTTTACCTATGAGCAAACAGAGCGGATTTAAACTTATACCTGATATTGTATGTACTGACATACACGCGTATTAGTAACATGCAGGGACATCGACTCAAGATTTTGCCAAGTATTGAATAACGAGTTAATGAGAGAAGGCAAAGGACTAGAGCCTTCAATAATACAGGAATAGTACAGGAGCGACCAAAAAAAAGTCACTTCGCTAATCGGATCCGAAAGTAAGATGCTCATATACAACATAATTACGTTTAAATATTACTTTTATTTTTGCAATACTTCGTAATTATATGCACCTATTCAGTCTGGTATATATATATATATATATA
>NW_017259244.1:150742-151086 GCF_001594045.1 Atta colombica
ATATACACACACACACACACACACACACACACACACACACACACACACATATATATGTATATATACAAGTAGAATAGCAAGGCAGGTTCTAACTCACTGTTAACTCACTAGTATACGTATATGATGTGTATGCTTGTGTAGGGAGAGAGGAGGGAGAAAATGCATCATACGCTAAGTCCAAAAGAAGAGAAAACGCGTTATCGAGGTCCAGGCTAGAGAAGAAGAATTTGTTCTTTTTCTTCCTCACCCATTGCGTTCTCTCTTTAACCTATTGTCCACTCTCTCCTATTGTTGCAGTTCTCTCTGTCCCATCCGTTATTATATATGTATATAATATATATATA
>NW_017259244.1:151186-155340 GCF_001594045.1 Atta colombica
ACAAAATTAGCAAGCAACAGTTTGTTAAAAACAAACTACATAAGGCAATCAAACGAGAATTATCGTATCAAAAATAATTTCTAAATGTATATGTATATATATATATATATATACATATTACAGTTCTATACTTATTATTTGCGTTCCTAGTTGTCTTTTCTTCTTGTATATGATTTAAATAAATAGATATACAACTTACAATTTTTAATGATACGACTTAGAAACTAATTACGATAATATTTTTATGAATTTTTAATAAAATGACCTAGTAACACTAACTTATGATAATTTTTTTTTTATTAATGTAATACAAATGGTCAAGCGCGCTTTTTTATTAATTAATTCAATACTACGAAGATATGAAGAAGAAGTGGCGAAGATACTAGGGATAATTTTAGAAGAAAAGAATATATTTTTTAACATACATTTATTTATCATGTAATGCAGTATGTACAATATAATCTAAACCATAGATTATTAGACCATGGATTATTCACATTCTATACTAGAATTTTTATCATAAATATTGTACAAAGTATTTGCATCGTTTTTATTAGTAATATAATTTTGTCTCAAAAATGACATAAAATATTCGAATTTCTTCATTCGGTGAACTAACACCATGTATATTGACTCAGTTCATAGAATACATGTTCAACACATTGCTCAAATAAGAAAAAGTAGTTGTTGGTTTCATGTACAAACATGTGCCATTTAATGTTAACTTATGTAATTCGTATCATATATTTTAACAAGTTCTACATTTAGATCATGAATTGGTGATGATGATGGGACTGTTGACTGCATTTAATCGCTTGATATCTATACGCCTTTCTTCTAGCAGGTATCATGAGGTATGACATACGGTTGCCTCGTTTATCAATCGCAATTTGCACATGAGATCCTATAACGATTCCAATGTGCAGAAACTTATATGCTATCAATGTCAATGTATATTTCCTTATCGAGATAACAAAGTTTCGAAGATGTAGACGATGTTTGAGAAAATGCGCTGTGAAAAAAAAGAAAACATATAAATAGACGTTACAAAAATACATAATGTATAATACATACAAGCAAATATTTTATAAATAAACTTACTGTCTCTTACACGCCTCATCCTATTAAATTGGAATGTAATAGTTAGTTCACGTAATAGCTTGAGACATTTTATATTCTCGGAGAATTTATATTGCGAGTACAAATTAGTTCGGTCCGTTTTTTTATACATTTATTTCAAAACAAAATGAATGAACAGATCAATTAAAATATTGTCCATCGCTGCCTACTACTTTTTCCCATCTCTCAGGCAATCCATCTCGAAAAAATGACTCGTCTTGGAGGCAATCCAATTTTGGAGCCAATTTTCGATTTCTGCGAAAGAAGTGAACCGGTGACTTGCTGCATCCTTCGGAGCAATCAGTAATCAGAAGGAGCAATGTCCGGAGAATACGATGGAAGCGATGAAACATCAAATATTTTTTTACGACTTTAGCGACATAAGGCCGAGCGTTGTCATGAAGAAGAATAACTTTATCGTATCTTTGCTCGTATTCCGGCCGTTTTTCTCACAATGCACGGCTCAAATGAATCAAATGTAGCCGATATCGATCGTCCGTAACGGAATCGCCAGGTTTCAGCAATTCATAGTAAACAAGATCCTTTTGGTTCCACCAGATACAGAGCATGATCTTCGAATCATGAATCGGCCGTAGTGTTGAAGTCGATGGCAACGATTGACCGGGCGTAGTATTTTTCCTTCTTAGGATTGTCGTAGAATATCCACTTCTCATCTCCAGTCACAATCCGATGCAAAAAAACTTTTTCTCTGTTGTCTTTGAATCAGCTGTTCGCAAGTGAAAAATCTTTCAACGTCTTTCGGTTTCAGTTCACAAGGCACCCAATTTCCTTGTTTTTTAATCATTCCCATGGCTCTCAATCGTACAGAAACGGTTTGTTGAGTTACTCCCAATTCTGCAAGCTCCTCTTACGTTTGACTCTGATCTTCTTCGAGTAATGCCTCTAATTCTTTGTCTTCGAATTTTTTGGCTGTCCAGAGCGAGGCTTGTCTTCAACACTGAAATCTCCATCCTTGAAACGTCGAAACTATTCCCTACATGATTTATCAGTTGGAGCAGTGTCACCATAAACTTCGACAAGCATTCGATGGGCTTCAGTTGCACTTTTTTTCCAATTAAAGCAGAAAATCAAAATCTCTCACAAATGCTGCTTGGTTAACACAAAATTCGACATTTCAAACACAATAAAAATCACGATTTTTGTATGAAAGCGATATAAACTGAATATTATTAGCAAATGTTTAACCTCTCTGAAACCGCCAAAATCAGCTGTCACTATGAACCATTCACAACAGCTGGAGCCATCTTTAAAGGAACGGACCGATCTAATTTGTACTCCCAATAATTAGCAATAGCTGTCTGAACTCTGTTGAAGCTCTTTGAACGACCGGTAACGTTGCCCGGAGCTTTTCTTTTAAACAGTATTCCTTTTCACATTTTTTTTACACACTCTAAAATGGAGGGGATTTTTTTTATATACATTATATTTTAAAGACAGTTGCGACGTGGGTCAAAGGATACCATATTGATCATAAGAATGCACTCTAATGATATCGAATCTTTTTTATTTAAGGGATCGGCGCCAACGATAATAAAGTCTGCTTCTCTTATCAAAAATAAATTTCGGAAGAAGAAATCAAAACATATAAAACACTTAACATTTTTAAAAAATCTTATATTTTATTTTTCAGGCATTGCGACCATCAGTACATTTTAAACACATTTTGTAACAATTCTTAACATATTTTCCACATCGTACAGATTAGTCATATCCAGATTACGTAAAAAATATATATCTTTGTAATCAGCATTCAGGATCTCAGTGGTCAAGTCGTCGCTATTGAGTATATCAGCCAGTTATCCGCGTTTTTTAAATCTTTTAACGTATACGAGAACTTTATTGTCATCATTCTCTTCCACATCAATTATAGCCATTGTAAATTGTCATGCGTTTCACCATGCTGTACGGAATTGTGTCTTCCCAATGCAATCCATGGTGACAAGCATTCAGGAAGCACAGTCCTTTTCGAATTTTGTCAAGAAATTCCATGGCATGTAAAAATGTTATGAAAGAATGGCTCCGTTTCTCAACATCGTCACTTCCTTCACGATAAATTTCTTTCCAACGATAAATCCTTGTACAAGTAATCAAATTAGGCATGCATTAAAAAATCGTGTTTCCCTTATGTCATTGTGTTTAACAACATTTCAAAGAGATTTTAAATTGATTCCAGAGGTGACATACATATCCCTTTGTTATTGAATATTATATACGCTTATTGAATGTAAGTAGACAAAAAATGAAAATTTACTTACAACATTGTTACATTAAAGATTCTTTAAATTAATGCTTTATAAATACAATACGTAAGCCATAATGTAATTTTTTATTATTCAATGCAAAAACGGTTATATTGTGACATCTCTCAACGCGATTTGAGTTTCTTTCACTTAATCCAAAGAATTTGTTACATTTATATAATAGCTGCACAATGAGAGCAAGTGAGGCAGTTAATGTACTTGACACTCAGAAACCCTCTGATGGCAGTCTTCCGAATTAACCTAAAATAATCACAGATCGAAGAGTCGGATCGCCTATACTTCTAATACCATGATATACATGTTCTATGATGCTTTCAATTTTGTTGAATTATATGATGTTTTGCATATTCATTCAAATATTGCAAAATTTTAATTTAGAAGTTGTAATGGATGAATTCATAAGCAAAAAATTCGTTCCACATTCGCGTTACATGATTAGACATAATATACAAAATATATATAATATATACAATAAATATATATATGTGATATATATTATGAATAAATATACCTATATATGTATATTCTGTTCATTCCATAATAAGTATGATTATAATAAATATAGGATGTTCGGAAATTAGTGATAAGTCTTTCGCACAGAGACAGAAAGGACTAAATTGAGAAGACATAAATTAATGACTCTTTAATTATTACGATTGTAAAATGGTACAGGACTTTTCTTCTCAGTTTAGTTCATTCTGTCTCTATGAAGACTTCTCTTACTAATTTACATGTATAAGTATATTTATTCAT
>NW_017259244.1:155440-169601 GCF_001594045.1 Atta colombica
AATTATTTCATCAAAAAATAATTTATATATTCTTCGAATTTCCAAGTATAGTATTCCACACATAGAAAAATTTCAAATATGGAATACTCCACATCACACTATAGTCGATCCTGAGTATACCAGGTGTATAAGCTTAAATCCGCTGTTTGCTCATAGGTGGCATTAGTGAGCGTACAAAGCTACCCTGCACATACTTTTTTTTATGTGTTTCATATCTGTCAACATTAACCAGTGCACATCAGCAATTTCGTACAACAATATATACATTTTTTCTTTCGTAATCATATCTAGTTTTTTGCTAAAAAAAAAGCATATGCGGGAAGCTTTGCTTTTCTGTTTCAATTTGAAGAAATCGGCTGCCGAATCGCATCGAATGCTTGTGGAGGCCTATGGTGACAATGCTTTATCAGAAGCAACGTGTAGAGATTGATATCGCCGGTTCAATGACGACAATTTTGACCTGAGTGACAAGAAGCGTGAAAATCGGCCCAGGAAGGTTAAGGACTGTCAATTGCAGGCTCTTTTGGACGAGGACGATACCCAATTGCAAAAAATGCTTGCCGAGCAATTGAGTGTTTTTCAAGCAATCATTTCCATGCGGCTACATGCCATGGGGAAGGTTCAAAAGAACCGGAAAATGGTTGCTACATGAACTGAACGATAGGCAGATGGAGCGATGCCAAAACACATGCTGAATTCTGCTTGCCAGACAAAAAAGAAAGTCGTTCCTGCATCGGATTGTGACAGGCGATGAAAAGTGGATATATTTTCAGAATTCTAAACGCAAGAAATCTTGGGTTGATCCCGACCAACCATCAACATCTCCTCAAGACCAAATCGCTTCGGACGGAAGACGATGCTGTGCGTGGTGAGAAGGTGTCATCTACTAGCTATTAAAACCTGGTGAAAGGAACTGTTCATGCTCATGATTATTACCAACAACAGATCAAATTGCACCGTGCTCTGCGTGAAAAAAGGCTGCATTATCGGAAAAGACATGACAAGCTGATTTTCCTCCACGACAACGCATCATCGCACACGTCAACAATGTTCCAAAACTACTTGGAGACACTCAACTGGGAAGTGCTACCCCATCCCGCTTACTCATCAGACGTGGCATCTTCTGATTATCATCTGTTTTCGTCGATGGGCCACGCGCTCGCTGAGCGGCATTTCGATTCTTACGTCGACGTCCGAAAATGACTTGATGATTGGTTTGCCTCGAAAGATGAGGAATTTTTTTGGCGTGATATACGCAAATTGCCCGAAAGATGGGAAAAATGTATAGTTAGCGAGGGCAAACACTTTGAATAAATTTGTTTTTTCTTCCTAGGAAAAAAAATGTGTTTTTCTGACTAAAAAACAGCGGATTTAAGCTTATACACCTGGTATAGAAGTGTCTGTGGATAAATTTTATGGCGGGATCTCTTTGCTCATGCATCATAGACCAGTTTCGACTCACTCGTATTCAGATTCAATATAAGTTCCTTGATCGGATGCATTTTTTATATCTTTAATCAATATTAATATTAATGTTATAGGAAATATTGATATATATATTAGTGCTATTTATTAAATACAGGATATTTTAGAATTTGCGGACACGGATGCACAGCGTAATTGTATGTATCAAAAGAAGCAATTTTTTCCTCTAGCAATTGTGTTCAAACAATTCAAACAATACTTTTTAAATGAGAGCAATTTTTACTTAACAAATGAGCGATCCATGTTACGCAAGAATCAAAGGCGCACATACGGCGTAGCTCGGCATATGAGCATGTACATCATTATTTTACTATTGCTAAAGATTTTATAAAAACTATGTATATATTATAAAAACTATGTATGATATTTAAATATAATTGTCATAAGTCTACTTACTTTCAGTCGTTTCTTCAGCGATAATTACAAAACATTCTCTTCATATATATGTTATATTCAAAATAGTAATATTTTGCCACTCCTGATCCATACGTAACATGATGTTCTCATTCGTTAACTTAAAATTGCTCTCATTTAAAAAGTACTATTGAACGCAATTTTGCTATAGGAAAATGTTTTCTCTTTTGGCATACAACGCTGTGTATCCGAATTATGAAACATCCTGTATATATTACAATAGTTGTGTTCGAGAGCGTCGAGCAGACGCTATTAGCGCTACTTGTGTCTTCCTATTTTTATTGTTTATTATATAGATGTAATACAAAAATAGAATGACACAAATAGCGCTAATAGCGCTTCCCCAAATTTTAAATATTATCTACATAAAAGTTATTAATTTTATACTCTATTTGGAATAAATAAATTTATTAATACTCTATAAAAAAAATCTATAAGAAATTAAATACAAATATGTATAATTATATTTAAAATATGTTTATAAATGTTCTCTTTCTCTTGTCCACAAGAGTAATTTTTCTTATCCACATTGTATAAAATCTCTAATGCATTACTATCACATTCTATACTTTTATAAGAAGGGCATAATGATAACTGTATAATAGTCAAATGTACATCACTGATAGCGATTCACGCTAGCGCTCATGAGTTTGTCCCAAACGAATTTTGCAATACTGATTGTAGTATAAATTTTAGTTTAAATTTTATAGTTGTGTAATACTCTAGAGATTAAGATTTTCATGAATAAAAATTAATTTTTAGACATAAATAAATTATTTTTTCAGTTCTTTATTAGTTGCTATACATGCAATCATAATCTTTCTCTGTGAAGATCGAATACAATTTAACGTATTTAAATGTATTTAAAAAGCATGTATCTAAAATTTCTAATTTTTTAAGGATCATATCAATTTAACACAAAATATTCAAATAACACAAACATATTATCTTAAATTAATGTTTAATATAAAAACTTATAAAAATTCGACACAAAATTTTAACAAAGACTTGAATGAATCGTTTTTTATACAAATATAATATTATAGAATTTTCTAAATATAATTCAATTGATGAGCAGAGAATTATATATTTGATTGCTATAAAAACCAACCTTTTCCGAAAGATGAATTTTCACAACAACCAATATGTCACAAAAAAGGTATGATCTACAGATTTTAATTGGGATGAAGTTAAAATTCTTAACAACGAACCATCATATAATAAGAGATTGATGTCGGAAATGATCTTTATTAAAAGGCAAAGAAATGCCTTGAATAAAGTGACACAGAATCGTTACCTGAAGTCTATGATTCTATCTTACCATCCCACTCTTCTAATACCCTTTCTCCCCTACTTCCTTTATTTACATATCTCTTATCAAATATTCTCTTCGGTCGATATAATCATTTTATGTTGAACATTCAAAACCCAAACTGATGAGATAAGATAAAAGAGATGTTCTAGTCTACACATTGCAGTTTAATTTTACCTAAATAGAATGGATAATTTTTTTAAAAATTGTTTAAGATATGGAATATTTTATCAATTATTCGTTAATTAATAATGATATCAAAACTCATAATATCAAAATAGTTTTGCGTATAAAAATTTAAAATCTAATTCGATTAAATTAGTATGATATACATTTATTAAACTAACAGTTAAATTTAGTAGAATAATTCATTTTGTATAATATTCTTATAATTTAATAGCAAGCTGTCCAATCTATACTTCGAAAAACTAACTGCTATTCTGACTAAAGTTTCTCAAAATGAATTGTAATTTCTGTCAAGAGATATACAAAGTGTGACAAAGTGTCTCTAAGATGGATCGGAGCCACATTGGGGGCGGAGAATGGATCAAAGGGAACAAAAAATTCTTATACTATTTTGAGATACTCGCTGTAGTTTTCGAAAATTAGAAAAGGAAATGTCTAAGCCAATATGCGGTTAAGCTGCGCCGCGTGAATTCGTAGGACCGCCCACACTCAAACGGCGGCAGCAGCGGCACGCAGGGAGAGGGAAATAGCGCTTCATTGCCTAGCACAGCCTGGCATGGCGATCCTATGTGTTTCGCCGCATTGCGCCTACATTATCCAAAAATGTTATTTTAGCTGAAGTTTTTCTTATCATTATAAATCACGTTATTTAGCACGATTAAATACGTTTTAACACAATTACAGATGTTAAACGATGTAATTAATTAGAGCATTACGCAAAGCGTATGCGGATTGTCGCGATACCTTTCCACTTGTTTTATTATACGACGTCATTCTATTTTCTGAAAAATTTTTCCTCTTACAATTCCAGCGACATTCGCTTCGAAAGAGAAGAAAGAAGAGATTTTTTTCAATGATATTCGCTACAAAAGAGAAAAATAATTTTTTTCCAAGGAGTGTTTCACCCTTTAAAAGCATGGGTACGTATAAAAAAATATGTGTCGTTTATTTTTGTCTGGAGAATAACATACTGCTCATTAAAATCGGAGAGGAACAGTCCCTTTCCTTGTAAATTACAGATTTTTTAAATGTAATGAATATGATGTTTAATAAAAATAAAACACTCAATTTTCAATTAATGTTTTTCAATACATTTAAGTCTTCAATTATTACAAACTTAAACATCTCATTAACGTATACATAAATAATCTTTTCAGTGACAGAAAATTTAAATTTTCTTATTCATCAGTAAACATTAAAGCTTAATAAAATTTAAGAACGTTTTTAATGTGTACAATTAATGATGTATAATTAAACTTGTTAAACGGCAAGAAACATGTGAAAAAAAATCTTAGTCAAATGCATTATACATGGAAAAATAATACATCTGGATTAATGTAGCGGCTATTTACGCGAGCTTATAATTTCAAGTGTACATGCATTAACATATCAAAAAATAAAAGTCCGAATAAATATATTGGGTCGTTCGGAAAGTTCGTGCCGCAAAAGATTTAAATATAATAAATGAAATTAAAAATCTTCTGCGTTTCCATTTTCCTTCAAAATCGGCACGAATTTTCCGGACAACTAAATAGCATAAAACGACGCGATAGCTCTGACGAAATGTGTCTCGAAGCGTAATTAAATAGAAACATCGTATAATAAAGCAAACGGAAAGGTATTGCGATGATCAGCATATGCTTTGCGTAATGCTCTAATTAATTACATCGCTTAACATATCTGTAACTGTGTTCAAACATATTTAATCGTGCTAAATAACATGATTTATAATGATAAGAAAAACTTCAGCTAAAATAATTTTTGGATAATGTAGGCGCGATGCGGCGAAACACATAGGATCGCCATGCCAGACTGTGCTAGGCAACGAAGCGCTACTTCTTCTCCCTGCGCGTCGCCGCTGCCGCCGCTCGAGTGTGGGCCGTCCTACGAATTCGCGTGGCGTGACTTAACCGCATATTGGCTTAAACATTTCCTTTTCTAATTCGAAAACTACAGCGAGTATCTCAAAATAGTATAAGAATTTTTTGATCCATTCTCCGTCCCCAATGTGGCTCCGACCCATCTTAAGAGACATCCTGTATAGTAGTGAACCGGATTTTAATTGAAGACTAATTGCAAAAAGCAAAAAACAACAGATTTTATTATTTATATGAATATTATCTAAATATAATCTAAAATTAAGTAATTTAATATGTAGGTTTTAGAAACGTTTTTTTTTAGTATGTTCTATTAGGTATTAATATTGAAAATGACCTATATTGGTCAAAGCGTATATTATATTTGCTTATAAATTAAAACATTAACATATATCAACTTACTGCGCTCTTGACAATTTATTATTTGTTTTTGTACAATTGAACGGTAACTATATTGATTATTTTTAAATATTTTAGAATATTTTTTACTGTGTAGGTACCACTTGGATTTTATTTTTTAATTTGATATAACAGTTTTTGTTCGAGGAATGCGTACTTTTACTTATTTTTAAAAAGGTAACAATTTCTTTTGGACTTCACTGAGCGCAGCCTTGCAGGTCGACTATAATATTGATATGGAGTATTCCTCACACTTAAAATTTTTCCATGTATGGAATTCCACACTTGGAAATCCGTAGAATATATAAATTATTTTTTGGTGAAATTATAATTTATTATTTAATACTTTATTAAAAAGTTAGTTAAACTATATGGTATACAATACTCTTCATAAGTTTGGGAATACCTTACGTTTTACAGGAAAGCCATTACATGATAGCAATCTATGTTTAAATACTTCGTAAGACATCTAAATGACGATAACATTTCATTTCATTTAGAACATCTAAGTTTGTACATACCAAAAATATATTGGATAATCATTTCACAGCATCGAAGCGCTCAAGATTTAATTTCATATAATATACATACCAGGTGTACAAGTATGAAATGACGATTTTTTTCCCAAAAAAAAACACGTTAAATTCGGAAGAATGATAAAAAGAGATTTATTCAAAGTACGCTCCATTGCTAGTTACACATTTTTCCCATCTTTCGGGCAATTTGTAGATACCACGCTAATAAAAATCTTCCCCTTTTGCCGCGAACCATTCATCGAGCCATTTTTTCACATCTTCGTACGAACCAAAGCGCTGCTCAGCAAGTGCGTGACCCATCGATACAAACAAGTGATAATCGAAAGGAGCCAAGTCTGGTGAGTAAGCCGCATGGGGTAGAACTTCCCAGCTAAGTGCTTCCAACGTGTCCCGAACTGGCCCGAACTTTTGCCGTATGTGATAGAGCATTGTCATGGAGAAAAATGACCTTGTGTTGCCTCTTTTGGTATTCTGGTCGTTTTTTAAGCAGCAAACGGTTCAAATCGATCAATTATTGTTGATAGCATTTGATTAACCGTTTCGCCAGGCTTCAATAGCTCATAATAGACCACACTCTTCTGGTCCCATCAAACACAGAGCATCGTCTTCCTGCCAAAGCGATTCAGTTTTGTGGTCGATGTAGATGGTGCGTCTGGATCTACCCATGATTTTTTGCGCTTGGGATTCTCAAAAAAAATCCATTTTTCATTCCCAGTAACGATACGATGCAAGAATGACTTTCTTCTGTATCGTTCGAGCAAAATTTCACATGTGTTTTTGCGCTTCTCCATCTGTCTCTCGTTCAATTCATATGGCACCCATCTGCCGACTTTCTGAATCTTTCCCATCTCTCGTAGGCGATTGGAAACAGCTTGTTGACTAACGCTCAATTGCTCTGCGAGTTGTTTTTGTGTTTGTGAATCATCTTCATCCAGCAATGCTTGCAATTCCACGTCTTCGTACTTTTTGGGCGGTTTTCCGTTTTCCTTGTCTGCAACATCGAAAGCTCCAATTTTGAAACGCTGAAACCATCATTCACACGTTTTTTGCGATGGAGCATATTCACCATAAGCTTCTTCAAATAATCAGTATGATTCCGCAGCAGTTTTCTTCAAATGAAAACAAAAAATTAATGCTGTTTGCGAATGCTCCTTATTTGGTACAAATTTCGTTATTAATATTAAACACAGCAACACAATACTATGCAAACATTTTTCAATCAAATCACTTTGCGCGTTTGATACTTGTTGATGGTACAATAAAATGGCGTACAATATAATGTTAAATCTTTGCACTTCACACTGCATTGGTGCGCCATCTGTTTCTCAAATCGTCATTTCATACTTGTATACCTGGTACATTCATTAATTTCTTTCAATTACTTTTAAACATTTTTGTAAAAGTTCAATGACATGCATATATGAAGTCTAATATATTATATTATATATTGTGTAGTCTCGACTGACGGCACGATTTCGTTGCGTTTTATATTATCATTGTTTGATCTGATTATTCTTCGATATTCAAAGTCGATAGCTCCGCACTGAATTATCGCAAATTTTCTCTTTAATTTACGGTGAGTACTAATACAAATAAACACGAGCGTGCCACTCTTCGTTACTCTTCTAAATTTCCAACAATTATTCTCAATATTTAACTGCGACGGATGATAACCAATTGCTCAGCTCCGCACAGAATAGGTTATTTGGAGTGGGAATAGATCGAAAGGCGAGAGAGAGTATAAGAATTATTACTGATTAATAATAACAGAATAACAGGCATATATTTGACACTTTTGACGAAGACAATTACAATGATTTCATCGAGTATGTAATTTTCAGCCATTATAACAGTTCGTCTCGGGTGTCATATGAACTCGCTATAATTGTAAATTCACGTAATACGAAATGATAGAAAGAATGTGAACTTATCGCAAGGGTCTTGCAAATCCGTCAATTAACTACAATTTACAATAATAACCGTGACTTTCTGCCAACTAACCGTCGAAAGGTTTTCGTACTTTATGCGAAACGCGACTCAAACAGCGATGTACAATACAATATGATGATCTAATCACATGCAAAACGAGATATGACCTCGCTGTAGCGAGAAAGCGGCAAGCTTTACTTGAAAACAGAATACAATAATCTGCGATTCGAGCGAACAGCACCTGGTAGCTAAAGAGTAATTATTCGCGACAGTTCCCTATATGGACCATAGCCTCTCGGCTCGAATTCAGCACATGCTATACTATTCACTCGATATCACGATGTCGGGGATCAACAGCTTTATAATAACTTTATGCTTGTCTCACCGAGAAATCCCATTGCCCTTCGGTAGCTCCGATCTTTGCTCAGCTCGCTCAAAGTTCAATAACACTTAAATTTTTGCAGTTCGCCTGTCGCTTTTGCCTCTGTGATTCTTACTCTTCGAGATTCAAATGGGACTCGTGCCACAACACAAGTAATTTCGGTAGGCTCTGGCGAGAGACATACAGGCTACGAGATCTTTAGAATTCCTTTAATAAGACTCGAGATCGTAAGGGGAGTTGACCTCGTGATTGGTCAGATTTCAAATCCCTTTAAATGTCGCCATTTGCGGATGTGGTAGTGAATTGATTGTAAGCACTGTTTCATGATGTTGTAGTACAAAAAGGCGCGAACGCGAAATTGGATTATCAATCATGGTGGAATTGTGCTGTTTCCGACCGGTACCCGACACCCAGCAATGGCGTCCTTCCGCTCTTATGTCGTGATTCTTATTAGAGACTCTAGAAATCTTTCGGGAGCGAGATTTTCCAGCGCTTGATTGATAGTCGTGTCGCGCGACCCCGGGAATTGCATGGGCCCGCAACAGCAATATAGCTTCCCGCAACTTGGCACGAAATCTGAATTTCGCCAGGGTAGTTTTTTCTCTATTGTATCTATATATCTTCTCGTTTCTCATACGGAGTCTTTCTTATCTCATGCAATTCCTCTTGCTCCTCATGCAGCCGTCTCTTAGGCCGCTGAAGTTTCCTTGGCGGACGTTTTAGTGAATCGTCTTCCTGAGAAGTTACATCCTCCTGAAGTTTCGGCAGCCTCATTTCTTCCTGTAAAACAGAATCGACACTAAAAGGGTGCAAATAATAGATGCAGACAACAAATTTAAAAGAGTGATACGACTTACGTACCCTCACTGGGAGTAGTCTGGAATCCTTTCAATGATGGTCTTCTTCGGTGATCCTCTTCTTGGCTAGCAACCGGATGAAATAGCTCAATACAATACACGCACACAGTTATCAATCTTTGCTTTGATTAACTCTACTTAACAATTCTCGCAAAAGATAATGAAAAAAAAATAAAGAAAAATAAATTAATTAAAGTGGCACATGATCGTCAACGTCCGCGCGTAGATTTGCTCGTCTTCACAAGCCGGGAGAATCCAGGATCTACTCATCCGCGATACAGTGACGGATGAAAAACGTCACGTCACAATATATAATATTGGGTTGTCCGGAAAGTTCGTGCCGATTTTGAAGGAAAATTGAAACGCAGAAGATTTAAATTTTAGTATACATTTATTAAATTATATAGGTGCCATTCTATTCTACAAACTTTCTCCATCTTTCAGGCAATTTGAAAATTCCGTCTTTCTAGAATCTCTCAGGTTTTTCACCGAAAAACTTTTATAAGTGATTTTTTTACCTCGACCAAAGAGTTGAAGCTTTTTCCATTAAGGGAATTTTGTAATGGTCAAAATAGATGGAAATCAGAAAGCGCGAGGGAGCGTCTGGTGAATATGATGGATGGGATAGAATCCCAACCGAGCTCCAACAACTTTTATCGAGTTATCAAAAACACATGAGGCCGCGCATTGTCCTTATGAAACACGACGCCCTTCCGATTCGCTATTTCTGGATGTTTTTGTTCAATTGCTGTCTTCAATTCGTCTAATTGGGAACAATACTTCTGAATTTATCGTCTCGTTGTTTGGTAAAATACACAGGATCCCTTTCCAATCCCATAGAGCATGACCTTTTTTGGATGAAGATCGGCTTTTGGGGTGGCTAAAGATGGTTCATTCCGCTTTCCCCAAGATCTTTTTCGCTCAACATTATTGTAAATGATCCATTTTTCATCCCCCGTCACTACTTGCTTCAAAAATGGTGTCTCCTCGTTGCGTTTATAGAGCGAGTTGCAAATGGAAATGCGATCCATCAGATTTTTCTTCGTTAAATCGTGGAGAACCCATCCATCAAAATGGTTTATGTAGCCAAGCTTCACAAAATGCTCGACGATGATGGATTTTGACATATTCAACATTTCTGCTAATTTATGTGTCGTATAGCGTGGGTCTCGACCAGTGTTTTAATTTGATCTTCATCTGGAGGGCCTTGGACGTTCTTGATCTTCAAGGTTGAAATCACCAACTTTAAACCTAGCAAACCACTTCCGCACAGTTCTTTCAGCTACAGCACCTTCGCCATAAACAGCGCATATCTTGTTTGCCGTTTGTGTGGCATTTTTGCCTTTCCGGTAAAAGAAAAGCATTAAATGCCTAAAATGCACTTTGTTTTCTTCCATATTCAAAGACGTATAAAACTGATAAAAATTATCATATCGCAACCAAATTTTTTTCTAAGTATGCCTGAAGTACCGTCTTTTACGATATGTACGCATGTCATTTGTTTTCAATCGTTCTGATATATTCAGACCTGTCCTTACGCCACATACCAAAAATCGGCACGAACTTTCCGGACAACCCAATATATATATAATGACATATTTCATATAAGATAAATAAAACGGATCAAGCAAATATTATACTATAACATACATATATTATTCAAATTTTAATATTAGAATATTCGAATATTAATTCACCGTTAATTTTTTATGATTAATTCTCTGGATCATTCGAATCCTTAAAAACTATGACATATCATATTTTACAATTTGTTTTCTATTCTCGAAATTAACAGCTCCTGTAAATAATAAATCTTCAGATTTTGTTTTTGGATGTTAATATTTGAATCATTCAAATAATTCGAATTTTTGTGAATAACAATAATTATTTCGAACGATTTGAGTATAATATTTGGATATTTATAGTCCTAATACAAACATTATATCAGATGTATAAAACATTAATATGTTGAAAAAATTCAACTATTTACATAATAATTAACATTATAAATAATTAATAATATAATTAATAAACAGTACGCTTATTGGAAAGTTAATATTTAATTCGTCAAACGTGCCAGTTCATTCAATAATTCCAATTAGTTGAAACAATTAGTTGAAACTGCTGATGCTTCTTCATATATTGTGTTCAAAATCTATTGGGAATTTCTATTATCCTATTCAAAATTGAATCTGCAAATAGACGAAATAAATAACAGATTAAAAAGTTGGAATATGTTGTTGTGATTAGTACTACAAGGTTAAATTTCTCACTCAAGTACATATTATAATCGCATTAAAGCTAGAATTCTTATTATTTAAATATTTAAAAAGTCGAATATTTAGTATCGAATACTATTGGAAATAAAAAAATGCTTGACTCTAAAATTACACCAATAGATAAATTGGTTGAATAGTCATCAGTTATTAAATATTTAAGTATTAAATATATTGTATCATTTGACCTTGATATTGACTAAATGGAATTACTTAACTGAAATATTGATAAAATTTATAAAATACACATTTTAAATATTAAAGTTAAATTTTTATAATCTTTATGAATGCATAAATGGGCGATTAAAAGAGGAAAACAATCATTTGTAATATTTACTATTGTCATTTTTACCGTTTTATTTTTTCAAATGTGAGTATGTCTATCAATCTGATGAGAAGTTACTTGTTATTTTCTTCTGATTGATGATTCATATTCATGTCATTTTTTCCAGTATTTTCTCAAGATTTTTTATTTATGTCATGCTTTGAACAAGTGATTCGTTAAATCACTTATTTTATGTTTAAGTATGTCAAACTTCTTACATTGTACAAGAAATCTTGCATTGTACTTTATCATTTGTAAAATTTTCCGATACCCACGAATGTTTAAATTTATTTCGGATTACTAGTGATGTTTCCGTTTTATATGTTGCTTTAAATCCTTTGTATTAAATATGTAAGGGAAGAATTATAAATTTTACATTTTGAAGTATATTTTTTTTCTTTTTTGAAATATTGCCATATTAAACTACTTTGGTTATTTTGTTTGTTTATTTCTTCGTTAAGACATATTTGATGAGCATAAAATAAATGTACTTTCAGTGTCTTTAAATTGTACTGAGAATAATTTTTATGGCAAATGTTACATGGTTATATTGTATCCTATGATTCTGAAATTTATTATAATTTTGTCATATCCAAATTTTTCTTTTCGTTATTTCTTTGTATGTTATTTTCGCCAGTACTTTTTTTATTTAAGCCATGCTTGACCAAATGGCACGCTAAACCATTTATATCATTTTGCAGTACATTAAATGGATAAGAACAGATTTTACATTTTATTTTATCATCTGATGTGTTTGAAATGTGCGGATATCCACGAATGTGATATCAAATTCTTTTTGTATTTTTTCTATTATTTGTGAATGCTTATATTTAAGATCTTTTAAATTGCGTATTAAATATCCTCTTGAAAGATATTTATCACAAATTTTATATTTTGAAGTGTATCTTTCTTCTTCTGTGAAATAACGCCTTCGGACCATTTCTACAATCCGTGTCTTCATCATGAAATATTTTATGAGCAATGAAGTAAGTGTACTTTTACAGTTAATATGTCATTAATGTAATGTAAGGACAAATTTTTGCATTATGATTTTCTATATTATTATAATACTGCTGTATCCAATTACTTGGCATACTTTTTTTTAGTGCCTGTACAATATCTTAGAGTATGTATTACTAAACATGAGAATGTTTATACAATAGAAAAATGTTCGATGAAGGTAGAAGTGAGTAACATGTGAATTTATAGTTAGAATGTAAATAATGTTTGCGTTCAAGCAGGACATTTATTTTGTAACTGTTGGAAATTTTCTTTGCGCTGATTAGATTATACTTTTAGATCTATCCTTTAGAAGAATTATCCTATCTCAGCTGACAATCATAAAGCGGTTGCAAAACTGTTGTGTTTTGTTGAACGCAGCCGTTAATGATTTGAATAGTGATAGAGCCTAAAATGCATTATGCAAGTGTTTGTGCTCTTAACTTAAAGCCTTGTGTCCAATATAGAAATCCATCCGAGATCTCGGACAGAGAAAGAATTGACCAATCACATTGGTCATATGACCAAATTTATTAAATGGCACTAAGATATATAGATATATAGATAACATTTTAGATATAATCGATCAATTATACAATGCTGCATAAATTTTTGTAAATGACTAAGTCAGGTTGAAAATATTATGAAATTTATGTAAGTTATTTTGTATGTATTTATCACATTTTGATTGTTCATATTCTACTTAAATTAAGTGAACATAAATTGTAATATAAAATATAACACATATACGTACGCACGCAAATCAGAGTAAACATAAAATTCCATGATGATATTTTTGTACATTGGATATATCGTATAACAATATTTATCCTGCTGTTATTCTATGATCTATCACTTTAATGAAAAGAAGTAGTCGTTTTTCTCCGCAATAGCTACCATTTTCATCTAATAGCTGGATTTATTCTTTCCGAAACAATGGTACTCGCTTTCATACATAATGCATTGCATTTAGCGATAGTAGCTGCTAAGAAAACAAATGGTGTTGAATAATAAAATCGATTTCTTATACATTGAATTTCGAATTGAAAACATTGATATCGTTGAAAGAAGAAAGAATATAAAAAATTATAATTAGAAAATTTATATTGATTGTATTTATGTTTTACTATTAAGTAAGATAAAAAAATAAATATTTGAAAAATTTGTAAGCTATTTATCTGATA
>NW_017259245.1:0-262 GCF_001594045.1 Atta colombica
CATTAATGTATATTATTCGCGATGTTATTACACATTTATGAAGTAATATAGGTAGGAATATATGGGTGAAGATAGATATCCGCAAATAGGTATCCGCGAATAAATGAAAGTATGAGTAGGACAATAAGTATGGACAGTAGGTAGGGTCTGTATAGGTAGAATGATAAAACAGACTATAAGACTGAACACGTCTCATATACACACACACACACACACACACACACACACACACACACACACACACACACACACACACACACAC
>NW_017259245.1:378-758 GCF_001594045.1 Atta colombica
ACACTTGAGAATTGGAAATTGCTGTATTAAAAATTGAATAAAATTTTAAATTAATTTTAAGTTTTAAACTAAATTTTAAGTTTTATTTAATTATCAAAATCCTGTTCCAATTATCGAATGTAAAAATAAACCAAATTAATTTCAAATTTTATTAAATTTTCAGCTACCCTGAAATTTTTTTGTAAAATTCTGCACATGTAAATTATGCAACGCGTTAATACTTTAATTAATTTTATTGTAATAAATGTATGTACAATAATTAGATACGTAATATAAAATTTATGTAAACTATGTTCAGATGAATGCTGTAATCATACTTATTTTTGTAATTTACACGATTCCCGGGAAAAAATGTTATATGGACATATTTTATATATAAT
>NW_017259245.1:858-8879 GCF_001594045.1 Atta colombica
TCAATACAAATAGCATTTATCTTGTCGTAGTAAACCAAATTGTTGCGTAATTGATGTAAATTATACGAAATCGACGAAATATATAATAGCAACAATTTATTGATTTAATAAGTTTGATAAATATTTAAAATTCAAAATTTTTTTTTATTTAGATTTTATTTTGTTTATCAATAAATCATTAATAATTTTAACTTCTTATTAAAAATTTAATGTTTAGAATAATCATCATTTTTTTTTCGTATTTAATACAAATTTATTAAATAAGTCATAAATATTAATTCTTACTTGCTTTTCGATATTTACATTTTTAACATTATAAAATTACAAGTATATTTTAGTGAACAATTTATATGCAAAGACCTCATATCGCCGTCTCTCGCGTCAAATGGATGCCAGTGATTACGTGGTACCGATGGAAAGTCGAAATTCTTTTCATCATGGAGAATTACTCCTCGTCGCTTTTCGTGAAGTTCATTCGCGAAATCTTGTTTGATGTCTCTTCGGAAATTCTTATGCGGATTGGAATTAATCTCGGGTTTTCTCGTTTGCAGTTATTGGTAGTAACAATTTCATTAATGAGTCAATGATAATTGCTATATATTTTAAAGTCAAGTTGTAACATTAATTCAGTATATTTTAACATATAAGTATCGCTTTCTTTGTTTTATTAAATATTCTCCCACTAGTAATAATAATGTTAACAATAGGACACTGTCTTAATAACAATAAAAATTTATAGTGTTATATGATTGATATGAATATATAATTATTATTTAAATTCAAATTATTAAGTAAATAAATTTAAGTTTTATACAAACAATTGCTTATAACATTTGCTTATAATTTTTCGATAATTTTTCTAACAAAAATATGGTTACGAATGTGTATATTTAATTTTCTAACTGTTATTTTACAATCATTTTTAGATATTGGACATCCGCCATTGCAGAATATTTTTAATTATTAATTTATATGTATATACATTTTTTTATATATACTACATAAATAAACATATACATGCAGATAAAATACAAGCAGTTATGAGGTTATTGAACGATATTGATTTTTGTCGATATGTACATAACTTTTTTCAAAATTCTTTATATAGTTAACAATGTTATGAGTGATTATATGAGTTGAATTTTAAATGTGTGGGTACAAAAAATTCAAGATAAGTCGAATGAGTACCCTCATATTAGCGGGATATTAATAATTGTAATTTTTGAAAAATAAAAAATTGTTAAATTTTATATAATAAATTTTTCAATATAAATGTTCTTTAAAATCCCATTATTATCGGGTTCAACTGATCTCGAACAGTTGATACTCGAGAAACTTTTGTACCCATACATATAAAAAATTACAATAACGCATGTATTTTATTAAATATATTCCTTCATAACCATTATTGCATAAGGAAATCATTCTATCCGTTTATTTTTAATAAGAGATGATTTTTAGCCACGTGTGGCAGAACATATTTTCTCGCGAATTTTAATACTTATTAAAGCTGTGATAAAAATAATTGTAATTGTAATTGAATGTTACCAAAATTATTACTATTGCTAAATAGTCTGAAAGATTCGGGATTCACACCGCAATCCTGTAAGATCACTGGTATTTGACGGATTGTTTAATTTTTCTTTGCAAATGGATCTTGTAAAATTTATATCGAATTAGAATTAAGTTCGCTTTCCATTATGAAGATTGTTTTTCTTTGTATCGGATACTAATCAGCATACCACGAGGCGGAGGGATTTTAATATGAAATTATTGAGATAGTTGTCTTGAACACGATCAAAAGTGCTGTTATAAATATATTAATGACTTTTTGTCGCGATATTATTAAATTTTATATTCGCAAATTATTAGTAAATACTTAATTAATAATAAATATGATCTAATTGTTATTAGTATTTCTTCTGCGTTTATCAATATTTCATTGTTTTCGTATAATCCCACATTACAAAAATTTGTTAATTATGTTCTTATATTATCATTTTTATTATATTTTGAACAGCATTGATAATTGTGAATATTGTATATTGTATTACATAATTATTATAATTGTAATATCGAATTGTATAAAGGATAATACAATAAAGAATAATATTTAAAAAGTTATTGTAATTTCATTAGCGAAATACAATAAAATAATTAGACATAAAAACAAAAAAATAAATTAAAGATATACTTATCTCTTATTAAACGAGAATAAATTAAAATGGATTGAAATTTTTTCTTATTTTTCATCCGAATGCGTATTTTAAATAGCGAATACTTTTTTTGGATTTAATTGGATCCAATTGAATTCAATTAGATTCAATTGGATGCAATTGGATTGAGAAATTGCATTTCCTATTCAAAATTTTGAATTGAACGATATTCACAATGCACAGAAAAAGTTAATATTATTTTTAGATTGAAAGATGTAGAGATATGCTCCATGCAATTCCTATAAATGAATAAAAATACGTTCAGGATTGAAAAGCATTCATTTTAACATTCGTGAATCAATATTTCTGAAAATCTGAATCCATTTCAATTCATTTCATTCAATCCATTCTCGTTTGCTTTTCAGAAATATTGATTCACGAATGTTAAAATGAATGCTTTTCAATTCTGAATGCATTTTTATTCATTTATAGGAATTGTATGGCAGCATATCTCTATGCCTTTCAATCTAAAAATAATATTAGCTTTTTCTGTGCATAATAACACAATTGTGAATACTGTTCAATTTAAAATTTTGAATAGGAAATTCAGTTTTTCACTTGCATCTAATTGAATGCAAATGAATTCAATTAAATCCAAAAAAAGTATTTGCTATTTAAAATACGGATTCGGATAGAAAAAAATTTCAATCCATTTTAATTCATTCTCATTTGCTGGGTTATTCTATTTTTTAAAATTAGAAAAATATTAATGTCCGTTTCCACCATTGTAGATTAACTTTAAACTCTGTAAACTTATTCTTCCTCTTTTTCTAACTTTCTTTAGAACTAGAAAAAGACGAACAGTAAATTGAATCGAGATTAAAATTAATCTACATTGGTGAAAATGGGCATAAGTGAAATAAACATCACGCGCATATATATAAGATGAATATTTCTGATCCACAGTTTGTGAATGTAGCACGATTATACGAACTAATAGCGATTTCAGCCGGAAACACCAACGTACATTGGTTCATATCAAGACTATGTACACTGTTAATATCTATTATCGCGGCAGTATATATTTCGTCAGGCGAATACGAGATTCACGAAATGTGAATCTTATTATTGATCTAATACTGATCGCATGCATCATGGTCGCAGGCGTCCATATTTGAAGAACATTTTGCCATTTTCGATTGTTTGCATCATTCATGATTTTCGAGAAATCTGTCCGGTTTGAGGTGATCGATTTTCGAGACTAGAAAGCCTCATAGAGAGAGAATGACAAATTGCATCACGTGATTGCACCATGTCCAATCAGAATATCACGGGGTGATCAGTTTTCTCCAATCTCTTCCATGCCTTTGGAACTTTGATGCTTATATCCAATCAAAGGGGTTACATGATGCAGTTTGCCATTCTCTTCCTGTGAGGAAGATCTCTCTAATTTTCATTTTCTTCTTTGTGCTTTTTTTGTGATACAAAAAAACGGCCACGTTTATCTCGATTTTATTGGCTTTCTTTTCGAGTAGTATGAGTAAGTATAATGTAAATACATAATAAAAACAAATATTAAATATTATAATATTATATTATAATATTAAATATTATATTATTATAGTTTTAATTTAATCTGCAAAACTCACTGTTTCATCGGACATTTTTCGCACGACGCTTCTTCAATGTAATTTTTTATTTTCGCTCTGCTTTTTTTTATGTTCTGTCAATATTAATTCGTCATCGTCACTTGATGACGATGATGTCAAAAATTCCATGAGTACATATAAATCATTCATAAAATTAAAATTGGCGCTACAGGTTGGATATCAATTTTCAAATTTTTCAAATTTGAAGGCTATGCCTGGCTACAGTCTACCTGCTACGACTGTTTCGAAGCATTTTTTGATTGGTCAGATAAAATTCTTTCTTTCAATTGGTCAAATAAAAGTTTCGAAGCGTTTATAGCATCAAGTAAACCGCATCCGAAATCAGACAAAATTAATATCACGTGATTACACACATGCTGCTTTTCAGCGTCTCATGAAAACACTAAGCCCAACAATTACACCAATTGATTTCAATAAATTTGTCGGAACCACTTTGTGTACACTTGTGCGGTGTATCAAGTTCAGACGAATATGCGACACTGGCAAGAAATTGCACCATTCAACCAATCGAACACATTAGTTGCACCGACACCCGAAATGTGCAGTCGGTGCGTTCCAGCCAAAATCACTATGCAAAAACGAAAGGAAATTATCAAATACATGTTTTATTAATGTAGTATAATAATGTATATTGGGAATTGTACGATTTAATCTGTTTTTAATACATTTTTATGGCAATTGTGTATGACAGTTTTATGTGCACTAGTGCATCCCAGCCGAAATCACTATTACATTGTATAACGTCTTTATATGCACCAGTGCACACTAGTGCATCCCAGCCGTAATCGCTATAAAACTCTCATTTTAAAGCAAAAAAGAGGCACAGACAACGAGAGGTTTAAGCCTCATTTAAAATCAAAATAATGTTAGTGCAATCGAATCTAAAAGTTTTAAAATAATAACTGAAGTTTATGTATAATTACTACTTTAATTCATTTAAATTTTTACACGTATAAAAATTTTTTATATGGAATCTAGTCCATTTTTATGGATTTAAAATACGGATTCGGATGGATTAAAAATTTCCGATCTATTTCAATTCATTTTTGTTTGCTGGGATGGTCTCTCTCAAGTTTCTCTCTGCTTTTATTCTTTGTCGGTACAGTCGGAATTTCATAATTCTCATCATTTTTTTTACTAACGTCGATCTATTTTATTCACAGATTGTATGAGTTCTCCGTTTTATTTGAAGCTTCAGCTGATTATCGCGCGGTGCAGCACCGTCAACGCGATACACAGGCCGGCGCAGAGCTCAGGACGGAAGAACATATGTTTAGCCAGTGGCGCATGCGTGGTCACCGCTTCCGCGACGTACCTAGCCATCTTTCCAGTCAAGCAAAAGTGATTGTTTTCAGTCTTAGTCTTATTTAACTGAACTTTTATTAATGTCAGAGCCACAGTCCGCGCTGTTATTACGGAAACAATTAGCAGGTATAATGTGAGCGCGGTGCGAGTGTTAAGTGTGTTTGTCGGAAGCGTGAAGCGCGGCGTGAAGCTCGGAGGAATCCGAGTCGGTGTGACTCGCGCTTTCCAAAGGATTCGCTGCCGTCGTGCCTCATAGGTCTGACGTTGCTTCTCTGACGGTCTCGCGCTCGTCCTCATCATAAATCGTCGTGCTGTGAATCCACAGTCACATTCGCCGCTCGACACGTCGTCCTCGCCGGCTCGCTACGACCGCGCGCACGGGGCGTGAAAATCAATACGCTCACCCGCGGAGAGTCTGTGTATGCTGCGCCGTGAATAACGTTAACCTAAGTGGCGGCGTAACGTCGCCCTCGTCGTCCACGACACGGCGTGATCTTCAAAGTTCGACTTGCTTTCCCTGTTCCCTTTCCCTCCGCCTTGTTTCCCCCATTTCACCGACTAGCCGGTTCGTCGCGTGCGATGTTCTTCCTTGCGCGACCACGACGAGGACGAGAAGGATGAGGACGACGTCGATGTCGAGAGCGAAGGCCACTCTCGTTTCTCATGCCCGAAAATAATTGCAAGCCTCGTTATTTATAGCGTATGCGCGTCACTGCGGTCGCGCACATTTCTCCTCGTGAGCGACGGAAAAAAACATCGAGCGGAGAAGCGAGAACGAGAGAGAATAAAATAAAAATAAAAATAAAAAAAAAGTGGGAGACACAGTATAGAGATAGGGACGAGCACGAGAGCGAGGGAGCGAGAAAGCCGGAGAGAGTGCGAAGGAAAGAAAGAGAAAGAAGGAGGGAAAGAAAGAGCAAGCAAAAGCGCGCCGTGCAACGACCATCGAAGGTCAGCCGCCTTCGGGCCATGCTCCCCTGTTCCAGACGAGATCGACGCCACGAAAAATGCTTCTCAGAGTTTCGCCTCTCTTTGTGCGACGTAGAACAGAGTCGTACTGCGTGCGCGCGCGAGAGAAAGAGAGAGTGAGAGACAGAGAAAGAGAAAGAGAGAACACGTCGCGTCAGTAACCTCGTGCTTCGTCTCCTTCGCGCTGAGCACGTCGCGCTGACTCACCGCGCGGTTCCCGTGTGGCGGCGATCTCGCACGGGCGAACTTAACCTATACGCCGCGCGTCCCGTCCTGGACACGTTTGACTGGCTGCTCGACGTGTCCAGTGCTGGCGATTCGTGGGAGCGTAAACATCCGCGTGCACGCGTACACGTGCTTGTCATCATGAATTTCACGCTCGGAGAGAATGCTGCTCTTTCTCCTTTTTTTATGCTTTACAGTATCTATTGGGGAACATAACCTAGATACTTTAATGTTCTCTTTAATCTGTCACTGCATTATATTTATCTGGTAGTATTATCACCGTCTTGATTATCTACGTTCCTCTCGAGATCTAAAAAATGTTTTTTTTCTTGCTCTCGAATAACTGTTAAGTAATAATAACTTTAGAAAATGATCCTCTGAAACAAGTTCGATCTGTGACGCTGAATTTATTATTCTGAATGCACAAACACACACACACACACACACAAAATGTGAAATATATTTTAGAAAATAATTTTGTAGATCATATTTGCAAATTGTAACTTTTTGATGTCTCACTTGATTTATAATCTTTAATATATATGTAGATTTTTGATATTATATAGCTATTTTAGATATTATATAGCTTATTTGCTTTGTTATTTTTTCTCTTAATTATTATATTATTTATTAAATTCTTTGCTAGAATTTAAAAGTTTCTTTATATATTTAAACTTAAAGTTCTTTTGATTTCTTTAAAACGTAAAATATCTTGGATTATTATTAAGTATAATTTACAATTGGTTAACTAGTTAACATATTCACTTATCGTATGAATATATTCTATATTTTTGGTAATTTGTTTAATATTTTCAGATACATCTTTTATTCTTAGATACTTTAGGCATAATTTGAGTAATCACAAAACTTATGAAATGATTTCTATTAATATTTTTTTTCTCTTACAGAATTAAATAAAAACCCAGTAGAAGGGTTTTCTGCAGGCCTCATAGACGACAATGACATATATCGGTGGGAAGTACTCATTATTGGACCTCCGGATACATTATACGAAGGTGGTTTCTTCAAAGCACATTTACAGTTTCCAAAAGAATACCCACTTAGGCCACCAAGAATGAAATTTATAACCGAAATATGGCATCCAAATATTGACAAAAATGGAGATGTGTGTATATCTATATTACATGAACCCGGTGATGACAAATGGGGATACGAGAAAGCTTCCGAGCGGTGGTTACCAGTTCACACAGTCGAAACTATTCTGATAAGTGTTATTAGCATGCTCGCAGATCCTAATGATGAAAGCCCTGCTAATGTGGATGCCGCCGTAAGTATGTCTGTATATAGAAAATATCATTTTGTAAAAAAATAATTACTTAATTTATTCTCTTTTTCTTACTGTAGAAAGAGTGGAGAGAAAGTTACACGGAATTTAAGCGAAAGGTGGCGAGGTGCGTGAGAAAGAGCCAAGAGGAGTGTTTGTAGGGGATGAACAAATATTCAAATGGAAAGACTTATTTAATTCTGGTAAGTTAATTAATTATAATTATAGAAGAATTATTGAGTAAAATATTAAGTAATTATTGAATAAATAATAAATAATTAATATTATTGAATGTATAAATTATTTTATATCTATTATTGATGAGGATAATATTAACAATGTTAATAAATAATAAGAATTTTATTGGATCGTACATGTGAAAAACAATCAATAGGAAATAGGAAAATGACT
>NW_017259245.1:8917-12347 GCF_001594045.1 Atta colombica
TATATATACATATATATATATGTATGTGTGTGTATGTATATATGTATAATATATGTGTGTAATATATATTAACATAGGGAAGCCGTAAGCACTGTAAGAAAGATACCGACGCTCAGCATAAAGCTAACGGATAACAGTGCCACTAAAAACGGAAAAAGCCTGACCTATCCTTATGCAGAGAGAGAAAGAGAGAGAGCAAGACAGAGCGTGTGTACGAGAGAAAAACTTATGCCGCTCTATCATGTTTATTAAATCGCCGCCACCAACGTATGATCCGAATCCATCGAGACGGAGAAAAGAGATACACACGCAATTCACCTTTTACATAATAAACAGCTAAAAAAAAATTAATTTACACGTATACATAAAAATATCATCTCTGTATGATTATTACCTTAATATTAATAGTTCTTATAAAAACTTAACTCTCCCCTGCCCCTCCTATGCTCAAGAATAATCCTGAGCCCCTTTGGACGGAACCTTGTAATTTAATATGTTTACGTTTATCTCAATAATAATTCCTTAGTGTGTCGTTTCGTATTTTCTTACTTTCATAAATATATATATGTATAAATAAATTTTTTTATAAAATCGAAGACGGGACACATGTAACAATCTTGTAAAATGTTTATCGAGAATGGACTACATACGACATGGTATGACATTGCGGTGAGAATAATTAAAGCCGTGCGTACACGCGGTAAATGTAAAATATATATTAAATTTTCATCGAACCGTAAGTTGCCAAAATAATTAATTCTAATTCAAGTGATAATAATGATAATATTATTGTTAATGTATCAATAATTACAGTTAGTGCTCGTAACGTAACATATATGTATATGATATGGTATTCACTCTTAAACTCGTGTGCAGAGTAACGGCGCTTTCCTTACGAAGTAAACTTGCGGTTCTTTATCATCATTACAATGAAATTAAAATAATTCTTTCCTCTTAGGAAATTCGTTCGACTTAGTTGAAATTCGTATAATTCTTTGATCTGGTTATACATTATTTTATATTGTCAATTAAATCTTCAGACATTGAAACAACGTCTATGTTACATTACACCTGCTCTTTTCTCATCCATTTCATTAATTATTTATCATATATTTTCTTATCAGAACATATAATTGTGTTCAAGTTGCTATTATGTTCATTGAGCCGTTGAATATGATTGATTGGATCTATAAGTATCTAATCGTATTCAATTGCTTATCGAACAAGCTAATTTGCTTCATCAGCTTGAGCACATTCACTAACACAAGTAAAATATATCAATTTTTATCACATTACATTTTTATTTCCATCATTTTTATTTTTTATTTGTAACGGCTTTTACATAGACAAACATTTTTGCAAAATAAATACCTTTCTGCATTACCTTTTTAGATTACATGAGCATAATATACATGTATATTTACGTGATATGAGTAATATAATTTATTTATTACTTACATTTGCTAGATCTTAATGAATTTTTTACTAAATTGAATGAAAAATTATTGTTAATAATCATAGTGTGCTGAGAAGCATATAAAAATATCGTATTCTCCCTAATTGAATTTCAAATAGTTCACGCGAATTCAAATATTCGAGGTTGCGCGCCAAAGCGTTATCGCGCGCTCTACCGAACGCCATGACAGTTTTGGCGGCGTATTACCGCGCATTCGGTTCGTCGAAGTCGAGTGGTGATCGCGATCGTTCCGCAATTATTCATGAATTTTATCCATCAAATGTGCCTGAGTAGTGTCTCTTTTTGTCGAAAATGCCGATTAAAGTGACGAGTGATCGCCGGAATATGTCGGTTTTCCCAAATTCTTGTTATCGTCGCCATTTCGCGGTCGGTGCTATGTCTAAGTTCGAAGTTATAGTTTTAGTGGGTACAAATTCCGATGTCATAGTCACGCGTAAGTGATCCTTAGATTTGCTCGAGGTAAAGTATGCATTTAATGTATCTTTCATTAGACATATCCAGGCTTATAATTATGTCATGTATACTATGTCGTGTTTAATCGAAAATTCATTGCTAAGTACAATATATATTTTGCATCGCGATGAATGTGTCATAGATCTGTTTTAGATGAAGTCTATCACATGATATCATAACATTTTGATTTATTACAATAATTATGTGGCATCAGTAATGTGAAAGAGAATTCTATCAAGTGAACTTCTGACAAAAATAAAGATTGGATTGCGTAAATCGATTATAAGAAGAGATCAGTGATAGAAATGTACAGTAAAAGCTTTTAGAAGGGAAAAATTGAAATAATGAAACATAAAAGCGTAAACGTTTCTTTTACGTTTTATCGCCTCAATTTTCATCTCTTGTAAGCTTCGTTTATGCTTCTGTTACTCTTTCCTTACATTGATTTACGCTCCAATTTTTAATTTTCGCCAGAGACTCCAATGACTCACAAGATAATATGAAATATTTTATGTTGCGTCGATATTGAGAACATAAATGCGATTGCAGTAATAGTAGTATCTCGCGTTGATAATGTAGTATGCCAACAAATAAATAATGCCATAAAATAAATTTATCATTGTTTTTAGCATACCTATAAATCTTTTATAAATTGATTATATATATGCACAAGCTAATTAAAATATGTTTAGTATTTGCACAGTAAATACAATAATATTATTTATAATATTATTTTAACAATAAAATTATTTACATATGCAATAATTAGTAGTATTTGTAATTTTTTAGTAATTGTCATTTTTTTACTTTATCTGCAATTATGGCTTATAATTGGTCTGCAAACTAGAATCATAGTTCGCTGTAGTAATGTTATGATCGTCAAGTTTATAAAATAATATACACGAACTAATTAAATATGTAATAGTAATTAGTTAATTATTTAAATTATAAATGCTATGGTCACTACGATTATAATTAACGTAGCTTTTTTAAATTGTATTTATATGGTAATTTTTAATTGAGGATAAATAACTCACAAGATTGAATATAGTATTGGTAGTACTAATTTCAGGAAAAAATGTATGTATAATAAGTATAATACATACATATAATCATTGAATTTTGATATTTTTAAGATTTTTAATTTAGAAATCTACAATATATCAAAAGAGATGTGTATTTGCTATGTTCAATGAAAAATTCGCTATCAGGCACTTACTTAATAATGATTGATTGCAGTTGATTGCGCGTTTTTCGAAAATAAAACGAAGTGCGTTAACTTGCGGGATCCTTTCGATGTGCGCAATTAAGTGCTCCGTTTCTGGACAGATCTGGCGCAGGATATTCCGGGACTTCACGACGGATGTAAATAACAATGCTCTAACTGGTGAATAAAATTTTATTAATTCATTATTTAAGCACACACACACACACACACACACACACACACACACACACACACACGTGTGTGTGTGTGTGTGTGTGTGTGTGTGTGTATAA
>NW_017259245.1:12964-36987 GCF_001594045.1 Atta colombica
TTTCTTTTTTTGTTCATGGATATATATATATATAATAAATATTTATACATTAAATGTGGAATAAAAAGTTCATAAAATATTTTTATCGTAGATATAAATAACATTTATATTTGCAATTGAAGATAACTGTGCTGTAATATCATATGTTCTTTTCTTCATCTGCAAGATGCCGCTGCAGCGTCATAATAAAAAATTAAAAGATTGTTTAACATTTCAAAACAATTTCGAAATAATATAATACATTTTTCATCAGGTTTATTTTTATTGTTCTTTTACAGTTCTACTATAAAATGTAACGTCGTATTTAATTACTTTTTAATTTATTTGATAATGATATATAATAAATTAGAAAATAGAAATTAGTTAAATCAATAAAAAATTAATAAAAATTAATAGAAAATTTTTGATACTTATTTTTTAATGTGTGTATGGTATGCAAGAATCTTTAAAAGAATATCTAGTTTAATTAGTCAGAAAATTTTATTTATTTTAACAACTTTATTCATGTCAAAAGTCTAAAATTTATTAAAATTATATTAAAAGATAAGATCAATACGGAAGAAAAAGGAAAAGATGGGTGATTATAATAATTAGCAGCATAATATTTAATATACAGATTTTTTAATTTAGAAATTCTTGAAAGGAGACATTGATATGAATAATAATATAATTTTATGCGTATATACAATGAAGATAATCTTCCATTTCTCGTGATTGAATTGTATTATTGCATGTTTGAGAACTACTATGAATTTTAGATGATAAGTAAGTTTCATTTAGAACGAGAATAACAAGAATAATCAGCGTAGTAATACTTAGAACAGTTCGAGACATTAAATCTCTTTATGTTATTATGTATTTTTACAATTATATACAGTTGTTACATATTTTTCCAGTATTTAATTACAAAGAAAAATATGTAATAGATATGTAATAAATATATCATTTAAAACAAAAGATATAAACTTATTTTTGTTGCTTCTCCACATTTCATATTCTATGTAAAAATGAAGTATTATGGAATATATTGATTTTTATTAAAAGGATCTTTAAACAATTTTTTATCTTACATAAAAGTGATGATTGTGCATGCACATATTAAATTAATTAAGAAAATAACAGCTAAAATTTGAAGTGCTCATAGAGAATCATTTCAAAATTAGAAAAAGCAAATAAGTATGTTCTCTCAATGTCTCCAAGGCGGTAATAATTGTTATTGTTATTAATTTAGCAATTAGATTTACTTTAAAATATTCACAGAAGAGACACAACTTTTTGCAAAATCGTACTGTGCGTAAGGGAGATTAAAGTTTCTTAAAAGTTAAGATCGTCAATAAATCTCTCATGTATCTTCAATATTTTGTATACCTTATTTATTTCTTTTTTATCTTCGTATAATAATCGTAAACGTACAATTTAAAACAATAGTGCTCGTGTGTTTATGCAATGTACAGGATACTCTTTAAAGCTATAATACAGTTCGAAATGAAATACAAATCAATAGACTATTACTTTAGGTAAACCTTCTTGTTTTTTTTAATACATTATTTTCACTACTGGATGACAGTGTCCTTCGTGGTTCTTCTTTTTTTGATCGTATGCCCGCGCACGTGCGTTTCGATACACGCGCGCGTCTCTCCCTCGCGCGTTCTGGGGGCCTCAACAGCTTTTGAATGTCTATCTACAGTTACCTTTTGTTGTAAAATATTATTAGGTATTACGATATGATTTCCCTCCTTCCCGCCGTTGTCGATAACGCTAACGCATCCGCACGCAATTACGCACTTGTGTATTCATTATAATACATGTCCGCCGTATACCATAGACGGTCGTCGATCTTTGCTCTCGACATAAAAGCTGTACTGTTTAAATAATTAAAGCTATCGGCTATCTACCGGCTATCCTGTATCTACAAAGGATCTATACGTTACATTTGTCCGCTGCGAACGAAAAATAGGGAAACAATAAATGTATACATATAACAAATTGTAAGGCGCCTATCCGTCGAGTTATCGGACCCTTCGGTCGCGATTGCGACTAAAATCCGATCGTCTCATCAACACGAGTCGCATTATTCTTGTACCTGTAATAAATTCTAAGAAACGAGCTCATTCGACCTCGATTGTGAGAATCGACGATTATCTACGGATTCGCGTTTGGCGGATGCCACGTCAGTCGTATAGTTAACTCAAATCGACAAATCGTAAAGATGAATATTAGACTAATGCTCGAGCGAAATAATTTAGTTTGGTATCCGAAGATGTGAGATCGTACGTTTGTTCTTTTCCTCCTTGCTTTATCATAACCTGTTCGCATCTGGAGCTTTTACTAACCCAATCGATGTGTGTTATTCGATATAGATGATTGACGAAATATAGATGTTTTCATTATGATCTTATCTTCGCTATGCATTGTATTCTCGTCGATCATCTGGCTACTTAAGCTGTGTTCTAAAATTGACTGTCAGTAGATACTGAAAATCTATAATGTACGTAACGTAAACTATAGATTTTCAGTGCTAGTAATAAATTTGGAACATAGCCTTAGTAAGATCACTCAGGATCACTCATTAGCAGGCGGAATCAGCGTCATTAAATTACGAGATGTAATCACACGAGTATAGCAATATGTACATTCGATAATCCGGTCTGATTGACTTCGTTGTGACGATTCATGAAAAACTTAAAAAAAAATTAAGGATTGGGAAAAACGGGGAAAAAACAGAATCAATCGATCACTGGTCTTTCATTTAGCAATGCCCTTCTAAAGCGATCGTCTCGCATGAATTTCTTGCATTTCTGCTTCGTACAATATCATTCACGTTTGTTTCGTTTTTTTTTTATTTTTAACTGCGGACTAGAATTTAATTGAAGATTAAAATTTATTCTGGTAAATACTATAGTTTGATTCGTAATAATTCGAGGACTGTTTCTCTTTCTCTCTTTCTCTCTCTCTCTCTCTCTCTTACGAAGTTCATTACACACACACACGTTTACTCATTCGCTCGTCCTTTCGCTCTTAATGTCTCGCTGAATCGCCTCGAAGTGTTCTGCACATTTTTCCTTCTCTCTAGGCATCGATTAATTTACGGCAAATTCTCATAATTACGTGTTCTCCTTTTGCGCCGCTTATAAGCGTCCGAACACTGGATTTTCACGGATCGCAACGAGTGGTCATTGAAACACATGGCTTAATGCTCTTTCTTCTCTTACCTCATCGTTGATTACGCGACTTCATTCTTACGGTATGCAATGCCGACTGCGACAAGTGAAAATTCAGCATGCAGTCGCTCAGTGTGTACCACTGTTAGTCTGCGTGGATATATTCGTACGCTATTAGATAGTTAAGTGTGGTAAGTAAGTAAATATACAAGATCGTATGTGTATATATATATGTGCGTGGTTTTTGTGTGTGTGTGTGTGTGTGTGTGTGTGTGGGTGTGTGTGTGTATATGTTGTAATTCTTTGTTTCGTATTCCGAAGTTTCTTCCATTCTTTTCCTTTGTACAGATATTTACATATGCTAGAAATCGCACGAATTCGCGCAATCTCTCGCTTCGTTCAGTGAAATCGGCATGCTTGTTCGTCTTTTGCTCGCACGCCTTTTCTCTTTATGTATCATCGCGATATAAGCTCTATCACATTGGCTTTATAAGCCACATTGTTGTCACGACAATGATTCTAATAATAAAATAATGATTACTGATATAATAATGAGATTAATAATAATAATAATAATAATAATAATAATAATAATAATAATAATAATAATAATGATGATGATGATGATAATAAAAAATATTAAATAATAATCATTAAAAATTATAATCATTATTCATCACCAATGATTTTAGTGCAGCTAATAGTTTCCAACAAATAGACAAAGGAAATTTAAATAATCATCTCGTGGAACGAATAAATTTACTTCTTTTTTGGTATTTTACATTCTGCAACGCCGTTCAACATATCAACGTAAAAATAGTAATCGATGACAAGTGCTCTTGACAACTGAGAATATTTAATAATGATAATTATATAATAATAATATTAATAATTTGTAATTATATATAATAGCAGTGATAATAATAACATTGGTAACGGTCTTAAGTGATCATTCTCGCAATTGTATAAATAGACGGATAAGCAAGAAGTAGGAAAAGAGAAAGGGAAAAGGGAAAACGTCGAGTCTTAACCGAAAGAGATAAAAAGGTACGTAATTGGAAATAGAGAGAGAAGTACAACATTAACAGCTTAATCGTTATGGAGGATACAGGGAGGCGAGTATAAACAATAACATGAATCACAATTATGCAATAATTATTAATCGGTTGTTCCGTCGCGCGAAATTGTCGTTAAAAATTAATAATAATTCGATCTAACAATTAGTTATTGGGAGATTGCACTGTGGCGAACCCAGACCACCTCCGTTTTCCATGCATTATCTAGTCCGCTCCTAGTCTCCCCTCCTCTGGAATGATACCTCATCGATCATTCATCAACGGGAGGGGTGTCATCCGAAAGCGAAAGCGGCCGGGGTTCTCTCGAATTTCGAGCGAATTGCAACGAGAGCCCGTCGTCCTTCCACAGCCGGCCCCGTTGTACTTCACAGTCCTTTAAATGATACGATCTCGCCGTTGACCCGCGCGCACCGACACTAATTTCGTAACACTTGCCCCATAAAAAACGTCACAATATGAGTCCTTTTGATTGAGCTCCGTTCAGTTTTGATCGTTTTGTTCTCCTCGCGCTCGTCCATTAACCAAGATATCTTCTCGTTTCCTCTTTGATGACATCTTTTTAGATTCTTCACGTTCGCCTCATTATGATAATGCCCTCGTCGTAGGCAGGACTCGCACGATCGAGTCCTATAGCTGGTTTTGTCATTTAAAACTTAACTAGACCGGTAATCCTCGCGGAACGTCTTTTCTTATAAAGCGTCGTTTTGGCATATTTCAACAATACGACCTTGGAAACACGTCAGACACTCCGCTCGAGTTTCAACTTTGTCCGAAGAAGAAACACCGAGCTCGCGGATAATCCCATGGAATTTTGTGCCTTGAATTGTCTTAGTAATCCCACGTTTCTTCCGGTTCGTGTTTCACCACGTCCTTCGGACTTTCCTCCGTGGACTGTTGCGTTTGTTGCGCTGACGGTGGTCTGAGCGATGTCGCTGGACTGTTTTGATCAGATTTTGGACTGGGAAGCGGACTATCTCGATCGGCTCCATTGTTGCCAGACACGGAAGAAACATCACTTTGAGCATCTTCTTCATATCGATCTTGCACTGGTGTCGGTTCAACTCTTATGGTCTCTTCAGCCTCTCTTTTTACTCCATAATCATCCGTCTGCATCACACAAACTCCATTGATGATAACTTCATCGCCTGTTCTCGTTGGTTCTTGCCATTCCGGATTCACCCATTGTGGTGCCGCGGGTTTTCTTCTATTGGACCTGACTGTCGTGGGTGCCGTCGGTGTTTCTGTAGGTTCTCTCTTTATACTACTGGCCGAACCTTCCGAGTCTTCACTACCTAGATTACTCATCGCATCGTCGACATCTTCGTCTTCGAATTCTTGATTGGGCTCTCTCTTTAGAGCATTCATTGAGAGGTCCAGACCAGAGCATTGTTCTTTCAATGCATTACCTACCAGGGCCGCTAGGTTGGGATTAAAGTACGGAGAGTAAGGTAAAGGTACATTTCCTAGACCCAGTCTCTCCTTTTGAATCTCCAGCAGTCTTTGGTTTAACAGCAGTCTGAATTGAACAGGATCGAACGGTTGACCAGGTTCTCGCGGCGATTGCGGCTCTGGTTGGCCGTGAGGTGTTTGTTGCTTCAGTCTCATTCGATGATTGTGAAACCAGTTTGTTATTGTTCTCGATGACAAGGCCAGTTCACTAGCGAGGAATTCGATGGTAGCCACATTGGGATAAGGATCCAAGGCGAAAGCGAGTCTAAGAGCTTCTTTCTGTTCTTCCGAGAAAAGAACGCGCTGCTTCTTCCCGGTAGTAGGTCCCGGACCAGGTGATGCCGCGTGATAGAATTCGGCTGTGTCGTTGCTTGAAGTATCAGAGCTGTTGTCGTGACCAGGACCGCTGCTACGTCGTCTCTTGTTCGCCTCTCGTCGTTCATTCTTCAATGCTTGCAATCGATCAACGTTGTGTGCATCTGACAGCCAAAGCTGCATCCTAATGAAAGGCTCTCGACCTTTTATACTGAGCATATGCCATGGTTTCGGTTTGCTCAGTAACTCGCTGACAGAGCCTTGCGACAGACCGAGAACCGCTTCACCGAAGATCTTCTGGCCGATATTGTTAGCTAATAACGCTTCCTTGATTTTTGTTGTGATTGTCTGTGTGTCGAGATCCTGCGTAAGGGCGGCCATCTCGTATACGCTTGGTGAAATGTGAGGATGAAGACTTCGAAGAGGCGACGGTGCCATCTGATGATGTGGCGAGTGTAATGACATTTGTTGCTGCTGCTGCTGTTGTTTCTTTTGGAGTTCTTGCATGCTGAGTTGAGTATGAGGATGATGAGGACCAGGTGGTGTCAACATCATTGGTGGTGGCGGTTGTGGATGTTGTGGATGTTGAGGACTTTGTTGTGGCGGGCCGAGTTGCATCTGATTTTCCTGCTGATGCTGTTGCGCCGCTGCTTGTGCGGCTGCTTGAGCGGCGGCCTGCGCCTTCGCTGCGTTCTGAAGCTGTTCTTGAACGAGTTTTGTTGGTGGCATAGGTTTCATAGGTGTTCCGCAAGCTGTAACAATAAAAAATTCGATTAAAAAAATTTAGCAAGTATAAAAGTAAATTTGATAGTCCGAAAGCTCATCTTCTACGGACGTCAAACAATGCAAATTTTTTACTTCTATCAAATATCATATAAATGCAATTTTCAACTCATTCTATAATAAAGTAAAGTTGCGTCTCTATATTACAAAAATGTCATGCTTATTTAAAGTCGCTTTTCATCACAATAAGATACACGACAACTTATCATGACGTCGTGCTTGATAAACATACTAGAGCTCCCGAACTACGTTGATAATAAAGTAACAAAACATCTATATTGACCTGAGTTAAACTTACGAGGCAGGCCGCCGTAGCCGCCGGTCCTCATTAGCTTCTCCGGGGCGATCTTGTACTGACTGGCGACGAGCTTGTGCACCGCGTTGTCATCTTCGAGGAACATTTTCATCCGAATAAAGGGCTCTCGACCTTTTTGGGTCAGCATATGCCATGGTTTTGGACGCGCGAGGAGGTCTGACACTGATCCCTGAGATAGACCCAATACTGATTCGCCGAATAGCCGCTGCGAAATCGAATACTGAGACAGCTGTTCCTTCACCTGCACATTAATAGTAGGAAAAAATTTGAGATTAGATACAGTACAAACAATAAATTATACAATTAATACTCGTACCGTGGCCCTTACCCTTTTCACAATATCTTCCGTATTAAGATTATTGTACAGGTCGAACTGCTGTTGCGTGATCGGAGGAAGCACAGCTTTCAGCGGTCTTTGATTGGCCGAATGATGAGTTGGGGTGGACGGTTGACTTATCAGACTGTTCGTGATGGAGGCCATTCTCTGAAGAGGACTGGCTGCCGCCGCACTGGAGAACTCTTCGTTGGGTGTCATCGCAGGGGGAAGTATGGAATTGCCAAGCGGTGAACTTGCGCTAGAACCGCCAGGCGTCGATTGAGGACCCGTCGATTCTTGCTTCGGCCTCACCAAAGAGAACGCACTTCCGGCGTGTCTCATTGCCTCTTCCATTTTCTCTTTTTCTTCTTCTGACACACCATTTATCATTTTATTGCGCGGATCTACTTTGCCTAAACTCAAGTCCTGAACACCACCGCCGCCATTCGCGGCTAGATGATGTTGTTGAAGAGCTTGTTGCTGAAGCGCCAATAAACCTGGTAATCCAGGCAATCCTGGTAGTCCAGTCATCGAGGGATTCTGACCTGGTGCGGCATTCAATTTTTGGAGCTCACGGTGATAAGCGTCCAATGCTAATCGAATGTCTTCCTGGGTGCGCTCGATGCCTTGAAGACTGCTCTGCGTACCACTGAAAAAATGTGGAAAGATCGCGCTACGGTCAATCGAGGTCATGTGCTGTCCTCAATAATGATCAATCACGGTTAACGTAATCGCACATATAAATATTATATCATCAAAACTGTCAACTTCAAGTTACATTTCACATAGAAAAATCTTTTTTTTTTTAAATATGTAGTCGAAATACGATGTATAGTCGAATATGTACGTCATATTCGAATGCATCGAGCATTTTTATTTGATTTAGATAACGTAGAAAGTTGCATCACTCAAATAGGCTTTTTTTCTTAGCACGAAACGATGATTTGCTCTTGACATTTCGTGTCATATCCGAGCAGGACATTAATTCGGTTGTGTATATTATCCATTTAGTCATCGTCATGCATTGGCAGATATTGTATTATTCGACTGCGATATAAACGTTGTAAGAAAATCCACGTCATTAATCGTCGATCTTACCTAGGGAACTCTCGCGGACGAAGATTTTCCACTCTCGTGCCCATCAGCTTAGCCAGTTCTTCTTGGTAAATCCTTACTACCTTCTCCTGGGGAATGTCGTCGTTTTCGTACTTCTTCAGTCTCCTATTTTGGCTGTCCAGTCTGTCTTTGTTGAACGGACTCGGGCAACCGATTCTGTTCGGACTCTTGCTGTCAGCATCGTTCGATACTTCGTGCTCACCTCTCATTTGCATATGGCTCGATTCCGACAGAATATGTGCCAATCTTTCATCACTCATTTCTTGCGGACCACTATCCTGTGGTCCACGTGCGAATGCTGGCATTCCTTGTTCCTTGCCTGAAACATACTCTACGGGTGAGGCACAACTTGTGGTGTATTCTTACTCAGTTTGGTTGGCTTAGAAATATAATCAGATATATATAAAAATAAATTTGAATGAAGAACATAAATAATTCGCGACGCGGTGTTTAATTGACTTTGGTAGCAGTATTATTTTATTATTTTCGCTCATTTTCCTCTACTGAATATATCTTAAAAAAAATGATGTTATTTTTTTATATCATACAATATATAAATATGTATATATTGTAAAATCTCTTAAATTGATCTTACAAATTACATTTATTTTCTAATGAAGAACGTTTATTCGAAAATAGTAACTTATATTAATAATGAGTCATATTTGGAGGATGATTTTATGTTCCTAAGCAATTAATAATGCGCGCAATCGATAACTGCGTGCTGAACCCGAAGGCAAAGTATACTCAACGACGATAATTAAAATATCCTCTTCTGGACCCTCTCCCTTGCGGTCTTTCCCTTGCACGTCGGCAGGAGTGTAGTCCTCCTACGTGTTTCCTGTCTAATTGACCAATCAGCTGCAAGATTCAGACAAACTACCGATCATGTCTTTGATTGCTTTCGCGAGCATTGCACGCGAATCGACGAGAGAAAGTGGCTTGACACGCGGCGTAAGAATCTCGTATGTATTTTGATGGTGTGGAAGAAGAAATAATCTTCGAGCGATTTTATCCATCAAGATATGATGTTCCTTACTTAAAAGTGCGCTCGCATGGAATCCACTGTATTTCTACAATCGTGACTGTAGTGAATGATTCTTACTAGATTTGAGAGCTACGTTTTGTATCATTATCTTGTATCATTTGTGTAGATATGATTGCTTCTAATCCTAATGCAATCGCAACGTCAGCGGCGAGTGCCGTATTAAGAAGAAGAATAATGTCTCTTTTTCATCGCTTCTTCTCTGATTAGAGTATCATATAGCACACATCCTCCATGAGAAATTTAACTTCCCTAGCAATAATACATGTAAGTTGCATTCCATCATATTATATGCTCTAACGCTGATAGGTAATGGTACCTTCGTCAGAAGAAATCGACAAGCTCACCGATTAAGATAACAATACGAGTAGTGAAATGTTCATGCAATTGACAATCAGGTGGGTGGTTCGAAGCATTCAAGTGAAATCAAGAAAAGAGAGAATGATGACGTATATCCGCGCGATCGCGCATTGTCGCAACTTTTGAATTCCTGCAACAAATTCGTGATTATGCTTTTTTGCTCTCTTCATGTACCTGAATATACATATAAAATTAATAATAATGTTCTTTCGTAGAAAGATTCTGGATTTGTTAACATCAGCTGCTATTAATGAAGCAATTTCAAAAATGAGAAACTCAGCAGATATCATGATGATCGACATAAAATAATCCTCTTGGCAAACGTAGGTAATTGGAAATGTGTCAGAAAGATTGCTCATAAACAAATATTATAAATTTTTATCATATTATAAATATACATTGTTATATACTGGCAATTTTATCGCTGAATTCGGAGAAGCATGTGTAACGATTATGCTACGTATAGAAAATGTTTGCAGGAGTACATCGAGATAAAAGAAATGAGGTCACTATTACGTCTTTTCTATAAGCCATCTACGATCCCAAAATTAGCGCTATCATTATCGAATGAAATATATCATTTGAATTGCGGTAACAATGGTAATATTTGAAGCTCTATTCGAGGAATCACGTTAAGTTGTAATCACACAACGATTGCCGATTGGATTATGGCCGATTGGTAATTGGCTGAAAAATAATCACCAGTCACAATCGTATAACTCAATTACAATACTAGTATGATTATGGTTTTACATAAGTTTAATTAATTAAAAAAAAATATTAAAATGAACGAATTTCATCGTCGGCTCACAATTTTGTTGCTGCATCTAAACGCTTGTTGATTGCTATTATTGAAGATAATTAATTTTGATATATGTATAGCACTTCGAAATTCTATACTATTATCGTGCAAATCAAATGCTGCCACATGACAGCGTAGCTCAATCTTGTTGGAAACTGACGGTGAGAGAGTTACTTGCGTCACTAACATCTTCCTTTCCGTACTTCGACGGCATCACGTGGGAAACCTTACGCGCATCGTACGGAATCATGCGCGCCAGTTGATTATTACGCTCGAGAACCAACATCCTCCGGCAACTTTCTCATAGGAAATCTAGAATAAGTAGTCGGGCAACAAATATTATCGGACAAACGCGATCGCGGGCGATACTTTATACGACGCGTCCAACCTACGACGGTGAGCGTAATTCTTTACTTATCATATATATCCACAGACATTTCTCATTAGCCCAGATACAATGAACAGTATCGCCGCAATTTCACAATATTTCTCTCAATTAAGAAATATTTTTCCACAAGTTTGCTTAATCACGAATCAACTTGTGTGCTACTTTTTAGGCGGCAAGTATAGCGTGTGTATCGCAGTAGGTTTTAATGAAATTAGATTTAGGAGTATTTCATCAAGTTTCTGAAGGATGTTACATTATGACAGGAAAGGCGTTAGAATCAGACTTTGAAAAATATCGCGTGAGTACATTGTATATTCTCGACAGTTGGATGATAAAAGATTTTCATCTCATCGCTACTTCGATCGCTCACACATGCGTCAATTTCTCACGGTTTGAAAAATCTCGATGACGGGATAAAGTCGCTTGGAAAATGGCCCGGTTGTTTACGCAACATCGCGGTATATCCCGCATTGTTACGAGCTTTGCGCACTAAATCCATACTTTTCTCAGCGATTGCGCGCCCGCCAACTGGCACCTTCGTCTCACC
The DNA here is from genome assembly GCF_001594045.1 of Atta colombica. Lineage (NCBI taxonomy): Eukaryota > Metazoa > Arthropoda > Insecta > Hymenoptera > Formicidae > Atta > Atta colombica. The sequence goes on from NW_017259245.1 coordinate 24,639, forward strand.
TGCGGATGGCGAAACGTCACAGACGACGTGCGTCTCGATCGCGGCATCAAAAGACCGGTTACGGAGAATCGACGAAAGAAAGAACAATCGCGTCCGTTCACGGTATACAATAGGCGCGACGACAACGCGCGAAGGAAATGTTCGCGTATGCGTACGCGTACCTCGTGCGTGTTTCGCCGGAAAGGAAACCATATCGTATACTGGCGGCAATTATATTCGCGCCGTAAAATTGTCTCGACGCATGCACGTGCACGCGACGCGACCTGCGCACACACGAGTGCGCACGCGGCGCGAAATAAGAGAGAAACGTCGACAATGGACCTGATTACAAAATCTGGAACGATTTCGTGGGAGTTCGCCGGTAACGGTGAGTTAAGAAATTCACCCGATTGTTGCGGGAGTTACGGATTACGATGCTTCCGAGCGCTACGCGGGAGTTGCGATTCACGATCGCACGCGGAATTTGTGAAGAGCGCGCGTACATGCATCGTGTATGGAAATCTACGATCTTCGCGTCAATGATTTTTTCGTAAAATTGGCACGTTAACTCGGAGAGAATCGTGTATATTCTGTTATATAATATTTAAGCAACGTTGAGATAAATACATCCAATAATTTCATTATCTCGATGCTGCTGATGAAAAAAGAAATGAATATTTTGTGAGTCGTCCACGATATGCTAATTCGCTGATCAGTACTTCAGAGGAAATATATTAACCGTAATGATATTTTTAAAGATAAGCAGAACAAGTACATTGTTCGTATTTTACCGTGCGCATTCCATTCATTTTGTACAGTGCTTCCAAATGCAAATTTAAATATCTCACAGAATGTCGATCGAACAATTATTAAGTAATTTAATTAGCAATACAGCGACATGCTGGAAATATAAAATAAGTAACGAAATGCCAGTTTCTTCAAATACTTAGTTAAAGTATCAATTTCAAGGAGAAACTAGATGTTATCGGCGAGCTTATGATTGCATTCACATCGAATCCTCGTTTGCATCATCGTTAAGAACCAAGACACGTTTACATCCGAAAATTCTGAGCAGGTCGTGTGCACATAACGTGTCTCGTCGCGGCGAGGTGTCAAGATGTGGAAGGATACGAGCGATATATGAGATCCGATAAAATCGGCGCGCGAGGCGGAGCTAATGAACGAAACTTGTTCGCGCGGGATACAGTTGGGAGCGTTGCGCTCTGCAACCGTTTGCGTGCACCTGTGCGCGCACCTGTATACAAGAAGTATTTTCCTTGTTATTTTTGCGGGTGGAGCTGTATTGTTACAGTTTGTTCAATTAACAGTGAGATATACAACGTACGTAGACTCGCGAGGCATCGTCGTGTCGATTTCTTTCTGAACAACTAAGGAATAATCGATGTTGGTAGCAAAAACGTAGTTTCGAATTGAACTATTTCTTAGAAACCACTAGTGATTTATAATGAATTAATTTCTATTTGTATAGACAGATAATTTTAAAGATGTATGTATTACATTTTAAAGCATTACTAAAAGTATTAAAATTTCATAGATTGTTCTATTATTATGTCTAGAGTATCTATGTAAAATTGGAACATTCTCTTATTTAAAAACCTTGGTTTAATTATTTAATATTTTTGTTTGCCTTGATTCTTATATTACGTGATTCTTAAATCACGTTTTGTATTATTTGTTTGCAAATTTAATGAGATCATAGCGTTACGAATTAAATAAAATTTTTTATATATATTAATAAAATTTTAATATTTGTGCAAAAGTTTATTTGGATCCACTTAATCATTTAACAGTTATTTGCCTAATTAAACTGCAACAAAATATGATCATTTTTTTGCATAAAGCTATTATTTGCAAAAAAATATTTGTTTTATTTTAGGATATATTTATGACAAATTTTTTTTGATTGATATTAGTTGATATTCACTTTTAGCTGATTTTTGTATTGATATTCTTCAATTAATTATGCAGTGATATTATACAGCCAAAATTATATACCCTTAAGAATCATACAACAGAATTCCGTGACACTCTGATTTCAATCTGTACATATAATTAATTCGCCTTTTCAGATTCAGATAAGATTATTTTGCGATTAAAAATTGCTTAAAAAAATTTCAACTACAATATCTTCACAAATAATAAATAATTTTTCCATAAAAATTGTAATATAAAGATAATTCTTCGAACGACAGATGAACAATCAGCTGGTCTTCTGATGATGACCTCTGTGAATCGTAATTTTAATTTAATGTGTATTTGAGTATATATGTAGTTCAACTGATATTGTCACGCATAAATATTACATGAATTTTGAAATCGCTGTCGCACTTCGATAATGTTATCTCTTTTTCGGATCGGGTCAACGTTCGCATATGAAATACTTTTATAATCGCAATCGTTAGGCGAATACTTTTCTGGGTTCGACACTATTCTCTATGTATACTTTGAGTTAGTCGTTTCTTTTTAAACGCCTCTAATTAGAAAGTGAGAATAATAAAAAAATCTATTTATGCTCTTTCATAAAATGCAATAATTATATTAGTTATAAAAGCATAAATTCTATCATTCGTACGGAAATCATAGTTATATGACTATGAGGCTCGTAACGTTTCTCGCTGCGGTTACAAATCATCGTAACTATGATTTTCATCCGTGACGGTCGTCGCGAAAAGTCTCCGGGAGACTCCGGCGGATCGCACATGTGCGACGTGCACTCACCGCTGCAGGAAACAAAATTTTGCAATAAACTGACTTGGAGCTAGACCAACTATGTTTATTACGGTAATCTCGCGTTGTTCTTGGTTGCGCTTAGATCAATTGTGTTGTAGCGCTCCGCGCAAGCAATAATATACCACTCAAACGTGCCGTGCTGAATAGTGGGCCAAGATCCAGATACGTTTGTCGTGGGATTAGTAGTTTCCACGAACGCACGATTTTTGCGGCTTATCTTAAGCGACTGACTGAAAGCTATCTGCGTAATTTATATAGCCGCGATTTAGATCATCGGAAGACTCGAGAACTTTGAGCAACGTTAACTGGATCCAAATCATGTCACTCTGAACTACACGCGAATAAATTCATTGTCAGCACTATAGCGAGTAAATTTTCGTGAAAATTAACACACTCATAAATAAGTATGAGTGTAAAGATTGAGGAATATCGCGTGAAGCAGACTGTAAAGACTAATAGAGCCTTTGCTTGGTACACAATAATTATGCGCACGATTTACGTGATATCGGATAAACTCTGTGATATTTTCATAACAAAAATTGTGAATTAATACAGAATCATTTTGACTCAAAATCAGTAGCTCACTATTGTTATTAGCTCTATTATTATTATATAATAGTAACAATTTTTAAATGTACAATTTTTAATGAATGATAAATAATAAGATAATCACAAAGGGGATTCACAAATCATAATAAAGCTTTCAGTGACAGGTTGATATTGCGCCTGTGCTTGTCTATAGAGCACGCGATGAGTCGTTAGATCAGGTATTTAGCTCGACGCAAACTTATCTTAACCGACACCTCCACCAAAGCTAGGCGGCGCCTTTCAGGCTTTATAAAGTCACTGATTTTTGCCCATAAATCACGTCTGATTATAGAAGTTTCGGACATTACTCCAAGTATATTTATGCTATTGAATCGCGGCGAATTTTCGTTACGATCACAAAGGGCTTATGACCATGATTCATACGAACAAACGGCCACAGTGAATGATTAATCTGATAACTAAGAGAAACGCATTGATGATGGTGTGCTACATTTTTAATACAGATTTTAAATAATTGATTATAACTATTTTTGAATCTAAAGAAATTTAATTGTAGTATCTATTAATTATTTATGCAAATAACATAACAGACCTCAGTTGTTTAATACACGAGCTATATATAAATGTGGTTTAATTGAGGATTAAAATAAAATTCTGAAATAATATGGCGCTAAGAAATAGTATTTAAAACATATTAACAATGACCATTAATATTTTTTATTAAGATTTTTTTTCCTTTGATGCTTTACTTGATCAATTTCGATCGCATTAGCAGTGGTTCTTGCAATTTTGATTTACTGCCGCTCACGCCACGGAATAATACACGCGTCCCTGTAATTTTACGGCTGACGCATCGAGAAATGTTACGATCCCCTAAGTTTTTGTCACCGGTTCCCTCCCGCCACCCTATGATCGCTCTAACCCTTCATTCCATTTGTGTTCCGTCCCTCCCTCTCTCGCGTGCACTCTGTCCTATCCGCTGTAATGCCCCGTGATTGTTGTTACCAGAGATCCGACGGAAACCGACAATCCATTGATGCGGGACGCATGTCGTGCTCCGACTGAATTTTATACACGTTTTATTTCGTCACCGGACGTGAAGGGAAAATGATGGCATTGAGTCAACATCCTGCGCGATTGATATTAATATTTACAAAAAAGCGGAAGGGATCGCACGGTCGTATACTGCGAGTTCATACGTACGTCGCTGTTGCGAGAGCATTTTGTGAATGAAGCGCGTGAAAAAAAAATGATTACGATATTACACTCATGTACTTGTCAAAGTTAACTCTATTATCACCGAGAATAGATGTTTTTCTAATTATTATGAGTGTAGTTATGAGAATGTTCACAGCGATGCCAAGATAAAATACCGTTTACTTACTATAATCTAGCAAAGCCGTAGCAAGCAGAAAAGTGTAAATTACTCTCAGATAATAAAAGAGACTATTTAGATTTCTATATTCTCTACTGAATCTTCCTTTCTTCCCCTATCTGTTCCCTTTCTATATACCGCGGAGCCCTTTATACATCTCACCCCTACCTAATGCTCATCCGGGACTTTCTATTCCCAGGAGCTATTAGTCTAAACAATATGGCTGCCAAACGCAGCATACAATCGATAGCGGGCAAGGTATGCCAACGAGCTGCGTAATTTAATTAAGAGTTGTTCAAGTCTAGATATAACGTTCTTTTTCATCAAATATTGAGCACAATGTAACTTCGATAATAACACGATATAGAAATATAGCGAAGTACTTTTTATCTCATAATTATACAAGGATAAACTTATTGTAACTATCAAATCTTTGTGTATTATTATTGCAAGGTCCTACAAAATCATAGATTATTTTACTGTAGTAGACTTCTATCAATGATTTGTAGGATTTATCAGCCTCATTCTTCTAACTTGTCCATAGCGAAAGCCCACGATGTCACCAACGCATACTTAACTCCCTAATGATTCGCGTGTACACGAAGAGGGATGAAATCTCTTGAGCGTTCCTTTCCCGCGGTGCAGTTAGAGGGAACGGAAATACCATCAGGTCCCGCGTTAGAAAGGCCGAAAGGTTAGCTGACAGCTCGTGGTTAGTGATTCGGCGAGATGGATTATTGGCAGTGCGAGGCGGAAGATTTTCGAGAGTTAAGTTAATCGACAAATTCGTCATCGACGATGAAGGCAGAAGTACATTGTGAATAACGTTATAGGAATTGCTGTTTAATGTCTCAAGAATCGAAGACGGAATATGATTAACAATGTAATTACACACTTAAGATAGCAAATTATTCGATCGCGCATTCTCGAATGATCACATTGAACTTTATCATAAACGATTTATCGCGTTTATGAGGCATGGAAGGAAGCGAAATTAATAATGATTGCCACAAGTATCCGCTACAATATGGCGGCATATGTAATTACGATGTCTCGTCCGTCTTCATAGACATCAAGATGTCAGATGACCCAGCCTTCGTCGTGTCGGACGTTACGCAGAGGCGCGTCGAGAAATTGTACGAAACGATTGAAACAAAAATTAAAAAATTTAGTGAGAAACGGAGAGAGAGAGAGAGAGAGAGAGAGCTGGAACTGATGATCAGTACTCACCTTTCTTGGGGATGAGGGACTTGAGCAGCATCACGGCGTTCTCGTCGCAAGCCCAACCGTGCATCTTCCGATAACTGTCGCGGCCTTTTTCGGTTAACTTGTCCCAAGGCTTAGGCTTACTAAGTAACTCGCTGACCGTGCCTTGACTTAGCCCGAGAACATATTTGGCGAATAGTCTTTGACCGATATTGTGTATCGACAATAGTTCACGCACCCGCCTGGCTATATGAAGAGTGTCAAGATTCTGTGAGGCGTATTTGTCCATATTATGACGCAACATTTCCTGCAATCTCGCTTCCATAGGATCTCCCTTTGGAATGAGGGATTCACCCAGCCGACCGGCCATACCGGCGGCACCAAATTCGTCGCCGAATCGGAAAGGATACGTTCGATCATCAAATCGAAACGGACTCTTCAGCGTATCGAGAACGCTTAGTCCGCCGATATTGTTATTTGCTAGATGATGGCTATTATTATTATTGTGACATGATTCTTGATCAGGTGGACTCTTCGGAGGCGGTGCACTTGGTACGCCGGGTGTGAGACCGCTACCATTGATGGAAACTGAAGGGGTATTAGTTTCCACCATCGACGTCGGTGGCTGGAAGCTCGGCGGCGATGTCAAGGCGGTTGTGGAGGAGGGAGTTGGAGGGGCTGGTGTTTCATGTCCCGATACTGGCGTTGGCGCTTTCTCAGTGACATCTAAACTGCCCAAGGATGTTGTACCGATCGGTGTGTTCGATTTCACCGGAGTGTTTGAAGTGGACGATGGATCCGCACCCGGCGATGGAAGATGATTTAAACTACTTGGCGTTGTTGGCGGGTGTAAACCCATGTGCGGTTGGGCTTGTTGTAATTGTTGTTGCTGTTGAGTTAATTGGCTTAGTTGAGATGGCTGTGATTGTTGCTGCTGTTGCTGCTGTTGTTGCTGCTGTTGCTGCTGTTGGCTCATGATAGACCTTTCCAATGTCCGCCTCCAATTGGCTACGATTTCTTCACCGAGAAATGAGCCGAAGGTCTCGACGTTCTGGAGGGGTGGCGGGAAGAGGAGGCTCGAAGTCGTCGAAGTGGCCGAAGAGGGCGTCGGGGTGGAACGTGGAGGGAGGGAGGCTGCTGTCGGAGGCGGTGGCGGTGGTTGCTGGGAGGACACATGGGACGTAGGTGGCACACCTCCGACCCCGTGGGGCGAGGCGGTCGAGGCGCGCTGCAGGGGTGACGATAATCCACCTGCAACCACCAAAAACACAAGGGAGCCCGTCAGCACGATCTCACGCGTACATGACATTCAACCTAACTTCGTCTCGCGCGATGTTGGTCCCGTTCTGATCGCCAGTTTGTCCGCGCTGTTTCTTTCGAAGTGCAAAATCGATCGGTGACCTCGGTTCTCTTGATCATCTTCAGAGACGTCGGATGACCGAGACTCTCTTTTTCGACACTTCGTCGGATCATAATCCACGCTTGAGTGTACAAACGAGGAGCGACGTGGACGCCAACGAGAGGAAGACTGGTGGAGACGTTGCCAATCGCCCGGAAAGAAATCGTGGACGTAAGGATACCGTCCATCTCGCGTTGAATGTTGATCGCAATGACGCGTCCGGATTTGAGAAATCACGTCAAATAGACACAATTCTTTTTGTCTTGCGACATGTTTGTCGCGAATATCAGAGTACGAAATATCGAAGAGTTGAGAACAAAAACGTAGCTGTCTGGGAAGTATTGTGTAATCTTTTAAAATATCATCGATGGTCTTGAAAAGGATTTTATATTGCTACGCGATTTCGGCATATGAAATGTTTGAAACCTTTACGTAAATACGGTGCTCTTATTCCATTACGATCGAAGGAAGTAATAGCGGAATCGGAAAGATAGGAACGCAAGCGCCGACGACGTAGAAGGATGGATTCAGTTTGATTTAGAAGGGGCGACACGTTGCAGTATCCCTCTGGCTCTCTGCATGTATAGGGTATCTCTTTCTCATTCCCTCTCATCGTCTGCTCTCTCTGTCAGCTTGGATCGATTCATAATAAACTCTGTCCCCGAAACAATGGCTTGGCCCGGACAAATATTGCGAATATCGTCCACAAATTTGCGTGCACGAAGTTTGCGTTTCCCAGTATACGGATGGAAATAGGAGAGAAGAGCGGTTTAGAGGACCCTTTACGTAGACAAGAGAGGAACATTTGGAATATTTGATAAAAGATAGGATAGGCCTATATGAGTGAAAGTTAAAGGGCTAACGTGTGTTCGGTTGCATTAGTATCTTCCACGAATGTACGTTAATATTAGCGAGAGAATGGCTCGAAAAAAGTGCAGTCTAAGCAGCCAAGTCTGGAGAGATGAGATATATGTATGAGAGAGAAGTAGAGACGATAGGCATGATAAAACAAAGATAGACTAGATTCTATTTTTGTTTTATCATTCCTATCGTCTTTATCTCTCTTTTTCTCTCTCGATAGAGAGAAAGAGAGAGATAAGGAGAAGTAAAAAGGAAGATAGTATGAAAGACAGAGAAAGACAGAGAGATAGAGAGTCAGAGAAAAGTGCGAACACAATGGCAAGCAGGGTTATTTTTGTTGTTTTCTTTTCCGATAAGCTCCTTCAGTCATCCCTCGTTTATTCTATAGAAGCGTTCTTGCGTCCGCGTTGCGTGACTCGTGTCCTTTTCATTGTTACTCGATGATAAAGCCCGTCGACGGAGCCTCGAAGAGAGAGAGTCGGGGACCGAAGATCAGAGCGGTTGCGCAAGAATTAGAAGCAAGATCGCCGAGGTGTGACCGATCTATCAACACCTCGTTATTTTTTTTTACTATTCTTTCAATTTTAGAACAGATCCTTACATTATGATCATGTATTTTTTTGCATAAATATTACATAAATTTATTTTTATTTATTTGGTCCATGTATGCTCTTGATTAATTGACGTTATGATCCATATATAAGTTTAATAAGTAACGACAAAATCGCATAGGAGAAAAGTCCTCTATCATTTTACAATTTTCGCAAAACAGTTAACAAGAATTATATCTAATTACAAAAAATTGCTGAATATTGATTTTTAATAATTTTTCACTCAGTACTATCTCATGTTGTATACTATCCCATGTGGTAAAAATAGTTGCTAATATAAAAAAATGCAGTACTAAAAAGCTGATAAAAAAATTTTCAGAACTGTATGAGAAGAAAATAAACACTTTTTGTCACTTGCTGTTTTTCTGTAAAATTAGTTAATACTTGAATAAAAAATTATTGAAAGTCAGTTAATATTTGATGATTTTTAGTAATAATTAATAAGCTATCAATTTTATTACTAAAATTGATAGCTTATTAATTATTACTATCTTATATATATTGATATCTTATTAATTATTGCGAAAATGGTAAAGGATTTTTCGACTAAGTTTAATCCATTCTATCCCTATGCGAGTGTTATCGTTATTTATCAAACACGTATATTTGAAGATATTTTTTAATGTTACAATTTTTTTGAAATGATTATTTTTAATATAAATTATATTACAATGTGCTGGAAATCTAATTTGATTTTGTAATTCCGCGTTTTATTCTTTTTTTTAAGTTTCTTCAATATCTTACAATTAAAATTAAGTGCTTCATATATCTTTATATGTAACGATTTTTAAGTAAAATAAATCGTTAGTCCACTTACCGAGTGCGTCGGGTGTATTGGAGGGTTTCAAGTTTTCGGCTTGTTGGAGCGCTTTGAAACGTTCCATAAGAAGATGTTCCAAGCTCTTTCCAGGTTCACCAGTTGGTATCTGCGAAAGGTCGACTGATCTCAATACACTGATTTCGCGCTTCAGATCATCATAGTCCCTTTGCCGTTCCAATTTGCTCTCCAATCTGTTGATGTGCTGCCTGCGCACTTCAAGTTCTTCCTCAAGCCGCGCCGTTGCTTGCGCACTCGTCTCCTGAAGGCGTTGCAGGCTCTGCTGTAGCCTGGACACCTCCTCAACCAATTGGTTGATCTAGAAATAGCAACATCGACCTCGTTAAGTGCCTGATAAAATTATATTCGTGTAAATTGCAAATCAATAAAGTAATGCGTATAGATTTAAGTTGGAACATCTTAAATGTTAATATTCCTGATGTTTCGCCCCCGCTATGTTTATTAAATGATACTGATGATAAAATTCCCCGCATTAAGGAAGACATTGCGCGTTATAAATCACAGGAATTGCTACTTCTTGAAATATCACCGAGTACTTTCGCATCGCTCATCAGGAAATCGACTCGAAGCGATTAAATGGAGATGGAACGTAACTACATTATCATCGACGCAAATATAGAATCACATTTACGAGTTCCTCTTCCTCCTTCGCGATTCGCCTCGAGCATCGTTTATCTGGGACCGAACCTAGTAAGGAGCTTACCAGAAGCTCTTTATTAATTTTATCGAGAATATATACGGAAATCAATAGCGAAACGCTTAAGAGAGGATAACTTTAAATCTTGGCGAGTCTAAATGTAATTACCGTGGATTAAATTACGTATATAAAGTTTCAATCGAATCGATCGAATCGTTGAATTGTCATCCAATTATCGTGTCTGTAATAATTTATAATATATGTCATCAACTAGTCTCGTCGCTTCGACACTTGAAGTTCTTGAAATTCAATTGAACAATAAATATGATCGCAGTTATCTTATTGTTAACAGAATATATGATTTTGTGAAAAATGATTTCATTTATTGCAATTCTAATTTTTACGTTTTTATAACTTCTAATAATAAAATACATAATTAAAAATTAATAAATTAGTATATGTTACTGTAGTAATTTTGAAAAAAAATTTAATTAGCGATTTTCAAGGATAATTTCTGATATAGTTATAGTAAGAAGAAAATACTAATTAGCGGCAAAAATTAAGTATAGTCTGCAGAATAAAAAATCAATGACATTTATACCCACGATGTCGCCTGCAGCGACGTATACGAAGTATATCCGTCCCTCATTAATGCATCATCGATCCGCACATAATAATTACAGTACGACCGAACCGTCTTGTTTTTCCGTCTCTATAACGAGGACGAATCCGGGAAGTTGAAAGAATCGAGTGGCAGCAACGGCGACAAAAAATTATCGCGACGAATAGAGCGTACGGCAATCGTTGTGTTGCCACTGTACCGCAATCAATCGCGATGAATTGCGAGCACTCGAAACCTATCCACGTGTTCTGCGAGGGTTCATGTGGATGCATATACGCGAGAATACGGAATAGTGGAAAGGGCAAGTTACAGGCGCAGGAAGAGGAAGCGAGAAAACTGATCAACCAAGGGGTGAGTTGGAACGATTTTAAAGCCGAGTTCGTTGGCGCACACGGTGCAACGAACTATGTGAACGAGATCGTATCAATTGTTTTTTCTCGCCGAGGCATCATCTCTCTTTCCGTGCTTCGTGGGTTAATCGAGATATAACGACTTCAATTTTGCAAAATTCGCACCTCTGCCACAGATGTTGATACACGTATTTTGCATCTTGCGGACTTCGACTGTTTCCGTAATTAAATTTATTTAAAACGAACGTAAAAATTCCTCTCTATTATGTATTCAATGGCAATAATAATCATACATATCGGTTGAGTGTTTATAATTTAATGAAATTAACTACATTCCTTTGGCGCCTTGTAATGCCATGACTCATCGTAGTAGCGTAAAATCGAACAGCCTTGACGCACGTGGTAAACTTGCACGTTTTTACTCGTTAGTTTATTTATCGGGGGCGGCTATCTGTCGATTGTCCTCCGTTTTCATCCATAATCGATACACGCCTATGTCCAGAAGCTTCGTTTTTACTTGTATAGATATGCGTGTATGTATAGTAAGCGAATACGAGTGCGTGTTATAGCAATGTCGCATACATAGACACACATACACATTATAGTATACAGGTAAGAACAGACGCGGTGTAGATAAGTACGCATTGACGTTCGATATACCATCAGGTAGAAAGGGGTGGTTGCTACTGACGGAAGGTGGCTTATATAGGGATAAGTTTCCGAAGTTGCCACGATCGCTCGCAATAATGTTCGCCATTAGCGGCGATGGGGTAGGTTATCGCCATGAGGGAAACCTGAAACGAAGGACAGGTGGAATTAACACCACGTCGATCGACAAACTTACGATAAATACGGCGGCGACTCACCGATACCGTGTGTGTTTTTTTTTTTTCACGTGACGAACAGTCACCCCTTGCGTTTGGTGTTATGGAAGAGCGGTCTATCGATACTACTCTTCGTCTCTTTCGTGACTACTGTTTAACGATGCGAATAAAACGAGAAATCAAAAACGTGCACAGTGTAAAATGTGATCATATGTTTCTTCAATTAGTGAACTATAGAGCGAGTAAAGTTCCGGAATGCAGAATTTATTTTAAATTTTTTTAAAATACTTTTTTTATACGAAACAGAAACAATTATGACATAGTATTGTCTATATTATTGAACGCGC
>NW_017259245.1:37087-45400 GCF_001594045.1 Atta colombica
AAATCTTTTTGTTCATATTTGGAATGTGGATATATACGTATATATTAATTTTATAATCTATCAAATATAATTTAATACTGAATCATTTTGTAATATCATACATTGATATTTTATAAGCTGAAATGTAATATAATATGTCGTCATAATAGTAACGACGGAAGATTTCTATTTCCTTAAGTCACAGTTGATTCACTTAAATATCAGTAATATTAATAGTACTATTTGAAGATGACCGCATAAAGACCAATGGGCTTCGATTAAATTTAATGTTTCCGAGAAGTATAAAAATCGTAGAATCTCTCAATTGTTATAAAGTCATATATTGTTTATCTATTGAATTTTGTGATATAGTAAATTTCATTTTCAATTTACTTCGCAAATAATCTTATTTTTATCAAGAGAGAAAGTAAGAGAGAGAGGGGAGGGAGAGGGGAGAGAGAGAGAGTGAGAGAGAGAGAGAGAGGGAGAGAGAGAGAGAGAGAGAGAGAGAGAGAGAGAGAGAGAGAGAGAGAGAGAGAAATTCCACATCTTGTCATTAAGTTTGATGAAATTATATTAATATGTGTTTTCTCATAGAAGACAAATTAATTGAATAATCAATTTTAATTATAAGAATAACAACGTCACATATAACGTTGTACATATTCAAAAGCAATATTCTATGAAAAACAAAATCGAAATTAATTGCATACAGCGTATTTTGAAAAAACAATTTAATAATCATTAGTTTATTTTATGGGAAAAGTTGAAGAAAGATCGAGATCAAAAAAAAAGTAAGAAAGAAGTAAGAATGAAGAATTATCGTTAGGGATGGCAGCAAAGAGTAGTGGATGTTGGCAGGTTTTCTACGTTAGAACAATGTCATCGGTAGAAGGAGAACCGCTCGTTAGCGAGATTCTCGACTGTTGCAGAGCCACACAAAGTCGATGTGCGCGCATAAGAGACGTACGTGTGGGGGGTAGTGACCAACGAGCAACCCCCAGCATGAAGGCGTTCAATCCGGGTGGTAAAGTGGGGGTGAGTTGAAGCAAAAACAATCGGGGCTTGATCGATGGTCGTGAGGTATGGCGACGAGGATGTGAAGGCGAGTCGGAAGACATGATCGGTCGTATGCAAATTAAAGCGAGGACGGTGGGCTCCGAGCTGGCTCGTAGGGAAGAACCGGAGGGTGCGAAGTCGAAGGGTACGCGGAGGGTGTGCGCAAGGGTTGCCTGTACGCGGTGGTGGTGTCAAGCAAACTTGAAGTAGCCGCACGCGTCCGTATTGTTTCTTGACCGTCACACCACCCTATCGTCTCCTACCCCCTTTTCCACGATCCCACACGTCCTCTTCCCTTCGCAACCCCCTTAATCCTACGCGATTTTTGCTATTTGCATTATATAGGCGTTGGAGGCCTTTGTTTGTTGAGCTATTGATCACATTTTCTCCTGCGGTATAATCAATCTTTACGCATACGTCCATAGCCTTTCTCATCCTTACGTGTGTACACGCACGTGTGTATGTATCCGCGTACACGTGCGAATATATGCACGGACGCGGTAGCTCGAGTAACGCGGTTCTCCGATATCCACACGCCGCGGCACATTAGAACCCCTTTTCGTATACGTACGTAGATTCGGTACAGGGACAAGATGGCCGTTTGCTTCGTATTAATTTCGTAGTCTGTCCGCCAATGATGCGTCGGTACGAGATCGTCATGGCCGTCGAAACTCACGTTCTCGCTTTCCGTGGTTTCACGGTTCCCTCTTTCCCCGACCACGTCGTCGCATTATCGTTTCCACGTGGACGACGGGAACGCAAATATAAATTGTCATTTACGGATACTTTGATATCCTTTTGATCTATATCCATTATCTTGATATATCTTTGATGAAATCGAACGTCATAAAAATTAGATCTTAACGACTTATTTATTTATTCGATTTGTGATCGATTTTTTTGCTACTTAGAACAAATTTATTAATAATTATGTCTAAGATTGATATAATATAAGAGTATAGTTTATTCTAAAAATATCTTATCTAGTAATAAAATATCTTATCTAGTAAATAAATCGAAAATGACATATCAAAATTTTGATGATTAAATCTGGATTCTAAAACACTTGCACTGTGGACTTTTATTCCTTTATTTTTATTGTGATTAATTGAATACACTCGCAAATTTCTTTTGTAATATAAAAAAATGTACTCAACGTTTTATATTTTAATAAAACAACAAATAAAGTAAAAAAGTTAAATTTATAATATAAATATTTGCAAAAGTTCTGGTGAACACATCTTATTAAGGAGCATCGATCCGTAAAATTCGATGAATCTTTCATGCGCGAACGAACGCTTTGTTATCGCTCGATCCATCGTGAGAATTTGAATCTCGGTAAATCATACCGGACTTTTGTAGAATCTCGTCCTGAGGACCGATATCAGCGTCACGATAGGAAGATTCCATTTTTGCATCTCGGGAGGAAAGATCGCCAGTATCAACCCCTTTAGTGGCAAAGCACCCCTTTGGGCCGTGGAGCTTTCTCCCATGGAGGTTCGCTCCTCTTCTCGCCACAGGAGAATGCCAATTAAAAGCCGAGGTCGGAAAGAAAGCCCAATCGATAGGAGGCGGCTTGCCTTCCTCTTTCTCACTCCATCTTGCCGATTTTCATTCTCCGACTCATTCTCCTTCCCTTTCACTCTGCCGACATGGGTAGCTGAAGCAACCGAAGCGAAGGGTTGCCCAAACTGGGAAGTGGGAATTATGGGCAGGATTAATATGCAAGGACTGGATACGTGCGGTGGCAGGAGGTGGAGGAGACGGAGTAGAAGGAGGATGGGCTGCTAGGGGCTGTAGGAGGGTGGCGAAGCAACAAAAGGGGTCGAAGGGGAAGTATAGATGGAGAGAAAGGGGCTTTCCGTTTTCTGTCTCCGTCAGGCCGACGTCGAGATAGCTGGGTCGGTCATTCGTCCTCTCTCCGTCTTCGCTTACATCTCTCTCGTTCTATCAGCTCGCATCTCATCCCCACCACACCTTCCTTACAGGATACACGGCTAACGGACACCCCTATCGATTTTACAACTCGATATATGTGAATACCCACTTGTCTAATGACTGATCGGGCTTCGAGCTCAACCCTTTCCCTCTCTCGAACGTCCTCCCTCGAACCCCGCGTTTCTGGCCGAGCTTCTCCGCCAACCATCCTCCGCTAGTACGATACCACCTCACGGGAACTGGAGAATGAGAAAGAGGAAGGAGAGAGAAAGAGAAAAGCAACAGCGGCAGAAGGAAGAGGGCGCGGAGAGAGTTGAGGCCGAATGTATCTCGCCTCATTACACTGACTACGTGCCTTTGGCCAACATCTCGCGTTGCATCGACGCGCATACCCTCGCAAAAATCCGACAGAAAGGGCGCTCACCATCCCTATCGCGACGTGTCTGAATTTTTTGCTGTAGATGGAAAAAAGTAGCGGGATATGGTTAACTGCGATTTATTCGTACGAAGACATCTTAATAAGATACAAATGAAATATCAAATAAGAAAATAGTAAAATATCTGATTGTCTTGAAATTTTTATCTCAAATTATTATATAAAAAAATAGCATAACAAATTAAATAATAAAAATAATTGTTATCTAATCTTTAACAATCCTAGTAGTCTTTAGTAATAAATATAGTTTAAAAGTTTTTTTCACGTAAATTTTTAAGCGCGCAATTATTCGTAAATTGAGTAACAATAACTCTTGAATTCGCCCGCGAGAATCAAGACTTCTCGAAGCAGCTTGCCTGTTAAGCAGCGGAAGGTAATGTTTACCTTACAGAAGCTACGCACGGCGGCGTGGAGAGTTGCGGAGGGATGAGAAAGCGACTGCTGGGATAGCGAAGGGAGGCGGATAAGAGGGGTGTCGCCGGTCGTAACATACCTCGGTACGAAGGGTAGAAGGCAAAATGTATGATATTTTATTTTAGCGTTCTTCTGGGCACCGCTAGATAAGCCTCCGAGGATTTATGCTTATTACGAGCGAGCACCGGCGAGGGCACTCTTTGCCGAAACTGGTCCTATACATACGGTAGTACGCGATCCTCCTGGTTGCCACCCTCACCACTCCCACACCTTCCCTCACCGTCTCTCACTCTCGCACCCCAGATACACGCGGTTATGCGTAATATACATCAGATTATGAAAGCTAGTAATACCAGGTAGAGACTCGACCATGCGATATTGCCTTTATAATGGAACGACATCTCCTCGCGCTCGGTTTAGTCACCCTGAGCTACGGTATTGTTTTAAAAACTTGTATTATCAGAAATGTATGTAAACAGTCTTGCTTAAAGCATGACTGCACCGAATTTTTTTCCTTTTTTTTTTTGTACGACTACAACAATCAAAACTTCTATCGAGGATCGGTGATGTAAAAAGTTCATTTCACATTTATATCCAATACTATTGAATAAATATTGAAAATTATTATCATCCATTTATTATTTGTAAAGCTCTACTACTAATCGTATATAAATATTTGTCGAAGCGAATAAAAATTAATAAGATAAATCGTCATTTTCACTTATCGAAAGTATCGATATTCATTAATATGCCGTGATGTATGCCAATATAGTATAAAAGACTAATGAGAATTAAATATATAGATCTAACATGCTCGCATGTTCTCGCACGGCGAACAGAACGATTAAATCGTTACGGGCATAAATTATTTCCACAGCTGACCTAATAATTCCTCGATGTTTACAAAGGATTTAGCTATCTTCAGCACCTGCGCTGCTGCGATCCGCAATCGACCGGACGGCGACCACGAAGAATTAATATTAACCGCGTTCGTCATTCCTCTTTCCCTCCTTCTCCCTCATACTCTCCTCCCTTCTCATCTCTCCTTTGCTCTATTCCTCTTTCTCTCCCCGACTCTTTCTCTGATTTGCATTACGAGGACTACGCGTTTATGAATACGTACGCCCACCCACACTCGACTCGCGGTGGCTCGACAGAAGCCATATATTAGTCGGGGCATTCGCCGGAGAGAAATATTGAAACGAGAGAAACGGATTGCCGGACTACGGATAGTAAGAAGAAGGACGCTAAAGAGGAAGACATCCGAGCATATTTGTATCAATGTCCAGTGAAATTTGCAATAATCGCATCCTTCTCTGCTTGTTCGTTTACTTGCCAAAAGAAAGGATCAAAGATTTCAAGGAATATCAATTGCATAAATCATTTTTCCACGCGTCATTTTAATTTTCTAAGAAAAGTATCACAAGTTTTAACATTTTTATACTGAAAATAAAAAATAATAGAATCGATGATTTAGAAATATAATTTTAATTTTTAAACAAAACAAATTTTTTTTAAACAAATTAGAAGACCATATTACTGTAAAGTGATATCATATTAAGCAAAGTTAAATGAAAACTTCTGTATGGTTGACGTATTTCGTCTGAAATCAACTGCGGTCCATCGACGGGTATCGAAAGTGTCAACGTCGTCGGCTTACTCGGCGTCTGGGCGCGAACGGAGGAAGCTCGCGGGTTGCAAACAATCATTTCCCTCCCTCTCCTTCCTCAGGAAAGACAGAGAGATCATAAACGCGCGCGCGCGCGCGAATGTTGTGAGGGTCGCGAGTCGGGCATTTATTTCATAATCAGCAGCTTTCGAATCGCCGTCATTGTACGCGGCAGCGCTTATTGACAGAAATGCTCGATAGGAAATGCTCAGCCACTGGTCTCTGACATTTATGCGGTGGCTCTTCCTCCTCTCGGTGGGAGAAGGTGAGTGGGCGCGATCTCGTGTGTGTGCGTGCATGCGCATATACGTGTATACGAAGATACGAGCGCTTAACACCACATACGGCGTACGATAGGTCGAATCGCGGAGGGTGAGCAACGACAACTGCCGATCGGGCTGAAGCACACATTATTATCCATCCGGCAGTGACATATATTGGAGGGCGCGAATGTGTTGGGTGCGCGCACATACGTCCCTAACCCTGACTGCATTGTCGCGTTGGCTAATGAGAAAGTTGCGAGTTTCGCCATTCCATGGCGAGGTGGTACGCTGTTGGGAAATACCGAAACTCACGTTCTGATCGAAGGAGCGACTCGAGGCTCGTCGCACGATGGTGGTTTCGCGAAAAGATAGAGATCGGGGCGATTATCCGTTCGACGATTTTGTGGCATTACCCGATGGGAACGTTTGTGGAATGTCTCATATACAAGTTATAATTCGCGTATGACGATATATATATATATATATATATCAGAAAATTTTACGATATTGTATTATCATCTTTTATTATCGCGAATTTATGAATGAAGAAAATGCAATTAATAGCTAAAAAACGAATCTGCACACGATACCAAGCGCGAGATCGAATTGGAAATAATGATTTATTCGGACGCGTTAGCTCGAAGGTGTTCAGCCAGCATGGACAGAGGCAAAAGATGCTCCTTCGCGCGGTCTAATTGGTGGAAGCGAAGAGAGAAACTTGGACGTAAAAACACCGCGCGATATCGAACGTACGTGTCCGCCGGTGTATGGTTCCACGTATGATACGTGTCGTTACTCAACCCCTTCGGTCTTCTCCAACAGAAATCCCCTTCCTCCGATATATATTGCGAGAGCCGTCCCATCTCTCCCCTGCCCTGGTTTACCCCATCGCGAGGCCCGGCAATGCAAATCTCTTTTTCTCCGCGCGCCTCGGTTTTATATGGTGCGTTTCTCCTCTCTCGTTCCGAACTCTTCCTCCCTTACGCGGTCGACCACTCTTTCCGCCTATCGTTTCTTCCTCCTCCTCCTCCTTCTCTTCCTCCCTCGTGCCTTGTCGTTCCTTCGCCGCTACCATCCTTTCGTACGTGATCTCTCTCGCTCTCACCCTTTCTCATTCCTTTCTGCATTTCGCTCTCCCTTTTCCGCTATCGTCTCTCACGGTCGCCCATTCTCTTCGTCTTCCTCATTTCCACCGCGCGCACCCTCCACCCCCGCCGTTTTCCACTCGGCAACACCGCCGACACCGCCACCGTCGCGGCCAATACAATCGCCGCCATGCCACCCTTCCTTCACGGCGTCGGTCGCCGCGTACCGGCTCTCTTTTTGTCATTGTGGCTTATTCGATATATTGTCTACGGTGGTTCGTACGGAGGCGCGGCTGTCCCGGGGGCGTCGGGAGATATTAGAGACAAATGACGGCGGAAGAAAAAAATCGCATACGTGGGAACCGATCCTTGTGCCAGCATCTAGGTGGTTTTAACGTTCGTTCTAGGGGTTGGACATTTGAATCTCGGTGACACACGACGTACGACTACATCGTCAATCAGATTCGAATGAGATGCCTGCAAAGTTATGAAATATGAGAACCCGTCGCAATATTAATTGTTTAATCATCTAATAATATTAATGATTATCTAATAGTTTTTGTTGCTCTAATTAAGTTTTAGAGAAAGTTTAAGATCACAAAATCCTCCCAGAACATTATAGATTACTAACGCACATTATTATGATCAATATTATTATTTCTCGTTTAGTATAAAATATTCATGGAATTAGGAGTCGCTCAAAATTCATCATATGATTGACATTTGTATTTCGCTACAATCCATGATACAGTATGCAAATCGGTAGTTATAAGAACTTCGATAGTCGATAAATGCTGATTACGTATCAATCGTTATAGGAATTTTATTTTCATCGGCTCATTGAGATATTCAACAATATTTTTCTATTACAAGCCATTTTTCTATATACTGCAGTCTTTCGTGTCTGATAAAAATCTAAGGATCAACTGTTGGATGAATCGATTTGGTCATTAAATAAGCCATCTCGTAAGATAGCTGCGTATGTCGGGATATCGACAAAACTTTAGACCAACCGTATCAATCATCGTGACAATATTATTACCGCCGGCGTCACCCTTCCTTCGCGACACCGCGACACCGCGCACTGACTCTTTTTATTATTGTGGCTTATTCCATGCATTGTCCGTGGCGGTTCGTACGAAGGCGCGGCTGTCCCAGGGGCGCCGAGAGATATTGGAGACAAATGACACTGCAACAAATGCGTGGGCGAGAGACGACCCTACCGACACGGAAACTTTCCCTTGGTTGGTTATCCCTTTGACTAATGTATCTGTTTTAAGAAATCGGACGCACCTAATTGTATACACCATTAAAGTCACAGTTGCATGTACATCGTTAATGATACGTTGCGCTAATCATTTTTCAATTTAGATCAAAAACATTGATTTATATGTATATATCTATCTATCTATCTATCTATCTATCTATCTATCTATCTATCTATCTATCTATCTATATATATATATATAT
>NW_017259245.1:45500-48135 GCF_001594045.1 Atta colombica
TATATGTGTACATAATGATTATTTAAATGAAAAATATATAATAAAATAAAAATACCCCGAAAATGAAAATTCATATATTTAAAAAATGGAAATTATTATCTCAATTGTTTTAGTCCCGCACTATATATATCTTCATGGGGGAGTCGCTTAATGTTTTCGCGTTTACAATTAGACGCTTCCATACACTAATCCAGTCCTAACGGAAAGAGCATGAAATGGCAATAGAGATGGTGGGAAAGGCAAAGAGCAAGTTTCTCCACGGAGGGTGGCGGTGGGTGTTAAGGGGTACCTCGCGCGTCGAATGTTGAATTTTATCACTGGCGCGCGATCTCCCCCAAGACTGTGGCTTTCCCGAGAAGAGACGCGAGGGGGTGTTGTTGCGGATAGGTTGGTTTCGACCGAGTCCGGAGATGGAGGCCGTTCTCGAGTCGCGAGGAAAGGAGGGGATGTTCGTAACGCGAACAGCACAGGCTAATGAACTTCTCATTGATTGGTTAAAATTTCGTTAATACTCTGATGTGTGCTTCCATGTCTCGCGCCGGTTCCTCCATCAACACAAACACTAACGCGTAGTCCACCCCGACACAGCCTGGCAGCAGTTCTCTGCAACCCATTCCTCCTCCTGGTGGAAATTCACCTCTTCCTACTTCCACCCGCACCTCCGCGGCCCCGGTCGACCACCCTCGTCTCACTCTCAGAAGGGTGAATTTCGAAGGGTGATTCCACGTTAGTTAGGCCTCTCCGCGGCGGTATAGCAAGCAGGAACAGCGCCCACCACCATCACCTTTTATGACTGGTGGAAACTAACGAAATTTCCCTATCGGCGATCAATCCTCCTCCTGCTCGTGCGAACCCTTTTCATTGATCTGCCGGTCGCCTCCGCTGAGGTAGCGCAACCCCTTATCGTAACACCCTTCTGACCGAGCAACAGAATCCCCTCTGAGCTTACCACCACCGAAACTTCTCTCCGTTACTCTAGGTCTGGTGTTGTCGTCTCTTTTTCTGTTCCGCCATATCCATTCCCTTGCCCTTGTACCCGTATCCACCCCTGCGTTCACTCGAAATATTACCGCCGTCCGAGTGTGTCCCCTCATGTTCGATGAAGGGTGGAGAAAGATGGAAAGAGGAAAAGGATGATAGCGAAAGAGAGAGACGTAGGGAAGGATAGGAGAAAAAGAGCCGGCTTCGATGGCAATGACGAATCTCTAATTTTAATATCGCTCCAGTTCGCTTTGAAGTGCCCTCGTTAAGCTGGACACACACAAGGAGGATCGACCGTACTGTCGGCCGCCCACACGCGCGGATTTTTTATCCCGACGGGACGTCAAGCCGGGCTCGGTCGCACGTTTTGCGGACACGGCTTAACCTCGGGAATCACGTGTCAGGAAAGGTCCGCTTATAGCCATTACAGTCTAGCACGAGAGCGCGCTCGCATAGAATTTCCTTTGGTCAAATAGCTAAGTCTCAATTATTCATTTAGCCATAAATAGAATAATAAATTTCTAACAATCTAAAATTGATTAATATGTTTCTTAATCACTGTTAATCGTTGTTAATATCAGGATTATTTTAAAAGTTGAAAGTATAATTAATTAATAGTTTGAAATATAAGGTTTATTAATACTTATGATGTAATCGTGAATAAATGTCAAATTGATACTGGATCATTACGAAATTATTTTAAATTCCAATTGGAAAAATCCAGGAATGAATTAAATTATTAATGTTAATGTATAATAAAAATTAATATTTTCCATAATTAACAATGAATGTATTTTTATTCTTGTTACTTTAGCTCAATAAATCCATCCCAACGCGATATCCTCTTTATCCATATCGCGGGAGTTTGCAGCTTTAAAACGGAAAGTTCTTCTTTCAGGCCGATGTTACCTATTCGTGGTTCGGAGAGTGCCGATAATCGCTAAATTAACTTTGAATACCTGACGCCGCGTAACCTTTCATCCGCCTGCGTAGACACGTTTTAACAACAAA
Organism: Atta colombica; assembly: GCF_001594045.1. Lineage (NCBI taxonomy): Eukaryota > Metazoa > Arthropoda > Insecta > Hymenoptera > Formicidae > Atta > Atta colombica. The sequence goes on from NW_017259245.1 coordinate 47,493, forward strand.
CTGATACCACGAGGAGCGATATTCAATGCTCTTTCAGTAACGAGGATCGTGTATCAGCAAATCGCCGCTCTGAGTCTTCTCCCCTGAGCTTCCCATAATTGTATATCGTACATTTCGAAATGTAGATGGATGCATGCATGACTTGTACATTATATATCTATACGTGGATAGATTTCTTTAAATTACCGTTTATTTTGCGAATATTAATCCTGACCGGACATAAATCGGCATTTGAATAATTACTACTAATCAATAATACTAGAATTCTATAGTTTTTTGCATTTTTAATAACCAGTAATCATTCTATGTTATATCAATTGCTTTTTTCCAATTATTTCATTAAAAAACATAATTTTAATATTATTGATAAACTAGGAATATAATTTTTATAGCGAGATTTTTTGTATATCTTAGTTGCATATTATTTTCCTACATTCTGTTTCTGGAACTTATTTTGGGTCAAGGTTAACGCCGAGAATCTTGAAATTCATTAAGTCCTTAAAATCTTGGAAGAATCCTTGTGAATCACGGCTTTCTGATAAGAGTGCGGCCAAGCTCCGAAGGGAGGATACTACAACGAGAGAGAGAGAGAGAGAGAGAGAGAGAGAGAGAGAGAGAGAGAGAGAAAAGAGAAAAAAAAAAA
>NW_017259245.1:48235-51661 GCF_001594045.1 Atta colombica
AAAGGACAAAACTGCAGAAGGAGCAAAAGGGATGTGGAAAATGAGAAAGGTAGTGGTGCGGCAGGACGAAACTACAGCACGAGAAGGAACGCGGCGAAGGGTCGAAAGAAGTTTCTGACCTGCTTACGGTATATGCGAGCCCAGGAGTTCCCGCTACTTCACAAGAGTTTCCGAAGTGGCAAAGCAGACACCACCTACCCTCTCTCTCACTCAGTCCTCCCTATTTCGCCCTCTTGTCCAACCTCCTATCCTCCTTTCAAGCGCCGTTGCATCCCCGCTCTCTACTACATTGCCACCGTTGCTGTTGCTGCTGCTGCTGTTGCACGTTGGGGTGTTGCACGTTGTTTACCCCTTTCGCGAGCTTTACTTTCATTTGACGGTGAAAGTGAATAGAGCCACGTCCCGTGGAGAGCTACCGTCGTTTAACTGGGACGCCGAACCATAACTTCAATGCGTATGCATACGCGCGTATACTGTATGAGTATGTGTATGCGTGCCCGAATTGCAGACTAGTTCACAGTTCTTTAAAGACGAGAGATATCGAAATTCATATGCTATTATGTTTTGCGAATATTGAGATTTTTCACATTTTTAAAGAATCATGAGATTGCATAAGCATTGAAGAATTTGAAACATTAGACGGAAGAATATTGCATTCGCGATATTAAGACATGTTAGTACGAAAGATTTTCGACTCGATTATATCCTTCAGGAAATGTATTACATTTTTTTATATTTCATATCATGTTACTTCATTTACATCGAGCTTATTCTTTAGACTGATCGTAACACCTCAATGTATATCATACAACATGATCGTTCAGCCTTACCTCACCTTGTACATTCATTGTCTATAATATAAACGCCATATCGATTTGTTGGTATCTTGAGACCTGTCGCTTCTCGAACAAAAAAAAAAGATCTAGAGCTATTTGACAACAAAAGAGTCGCGAACGAGGCACATCCGCACGCGGCATCGTCGATCACTGCCTCGATCTCAGATTATTATCGCAATTAATTTCTACCAGGCTTGCGCGCCGAAGAAGGTAACGCGCGCCTTGGACTGGAGCGTATTGCCCGCGATGATTAATTAGAGACGGTAGACGTGGGACACGCGACTTTTAGCCGGTTTTGCATCGATCAACCACCCAGTTTCTATCGACGAGCTATCGTCTTCGTTTTCTTTGTACCTTACTTAATACCTTCACGATTTTCCATTATCCCCATACTCTCGACTTATTCGCAATGGCTTATACACGTGTGATGCTGAGCAAATTGTTAAATATGATACGTTATTATATGTGTTCTTCACGTAAGTCTGTAAAATATTATTTTAGGTCTATACTGTTTCACTCAAATGCATTATAAGAAAAGTAACGCCGCATATTTTTCTCTACATAAAGTCATTTCTATGTCGTCATGTGCTAATATAACTGTTACAAGGAGATATGCATAGATAGATTGGAGATATTCTCGTCACCGCAAGAATATCGAGGCTGGGACCTAGGAAGCCAATCGAGGGCGATTAAATCGGCCGTCGCGCGAAAGCCCTTCTCCATTGGAACCGATCGCAGTGGCGACGTTCCTGATCACTCAGTGAATGAGAGCCAAGCAAGTCAGAAGCCCGCATCGGAGCTTTCGCCTGTACCTAGGCTACACGCGGCGGGGGGAGGAGGAGGAGGAGGAGGAGAAGGATGAGGATGAGGATGTGGGTGGCAGGGAGGTAGAAGTGGTGGTGGCGGTCGCGTTACAGTGGTGGTGGAAGGAAGAAGATAGGGTGGGTGAGAGAATGAGAACGAGATGGGACGAGAGACAAGGCCGAGTGCGAGAGAAAGGAAACGAGAGAGGATGCGGTATAGGAGGTACTAGGCGTCTGTAGTCTCATCTCGCTCGGTATCTTATGCCGATACCTAGCTCTCGCTCCGTTCTAACCCTTTGCCGGGCGATTCATCCATCCCCTTCTCTCTTTATTTGAGTATAATTATTGATTATTGGACGACGGAAGGCCGGCTACTCTAGGACGTAGAGGAGGTAGGGTTGGTGTAGGTACCAACGTTCGAGAGGGTTGGCTGGAGGTTGAAGAACGGTAGGAGGGTGATTAAGCTATATGCCTGGCATATCCCACCCCTTGGTATCACCCTTTCCTCGCCCTCCCCCCACGCCCCTCGCGCGTCCTCCTGCTACGTTCGCCTTTCACTCACCCCTTCTTGCCCGCCATCCGTTCTTCCGATACCACGAGGCTGCTGTCTCTCTCGGTCTTTCTGTACTGACAATTAGACTGATAGGTATATCTTAGTCTGCTATCGATTTGATTCCACCCTATCGTGTAGGGTGCACCCGCACCCGCACACCCGGGCAAAATTTACATCGTGTATGCTACAACGACGTCGATCGCGATGCCGTCCTACAGCAGCCACCCTCTCCCGCTTCTCAACCCACCACCCATCTCCTGCCACCCTTCTCTCGCACTCGTCCGTGTCCACCACCCCTTCGCCTTTGAATCCCCCTTCGAAGCAGCCTTCGATTATAACCAAAGCCCTCGCGCTCTACGTTCGTATAGCGCCAATACATCCGCCTTCCAAGGGGTTGATTAGTGCATTACCACTCGAACTCGTTCTGCTGCCGCCCGCTGCGGAAGCCACCCTATCCCGACTGACAAGAGAACCCCGCATTTCGATGCGGCCGATACTATACTAGTTCGCATTGAATTTCCGGTTCTTCGTTCTTTCTCGATTGTTCCTCGCCTTCTCATGCCTCGAGATACTTCCCGAAATCCCCGAAGTCCCTGAAGGCTCGATTACCGGCGTGGTAATCGGCAATTGTAGGATTAATTATAAATTATGAATACTTGCCCGCATGGTTTGCGTACAGAATACACGCAAATGATAAATAATTCCAAACGATCTATATACTCGCGAGATCTTCGGATTCACAATATACACGATATCTGCATTTACGTGAACTCACCTGTAACAGAAAACAAGTGACACGTGATTAGTCATTGCAATAGAAGAAATGTAATATTTTACGTTCAAGTCTAAATTATATATTATTATACAGTCAAAGTCAACCAATTAGTAAAGATAAAACTGGAAATATATTGACTGTAATTTTAGATTGATGTAATTATGTAATTCGTTTAATATATTTCATTTCATAACTATATTGCGATGATGAAAGAGAGAGAGAGGAGATTATTAAATATATTAAATCTTTTTCAAATACTTGATTTTCAAATATTTGATAAAATATATAATTTATGAATTTTAAATTTTATACTCTTCAGAAATTGCAAAATATATTAATTTCTCATTTTTTGTATAATTTCTCTCCCAATTCTTTAATTATAAATTTTCTTAAAATTTAAGCTGCAAAATTTTATGATGATATTCTTCATGTAAGGAAATGTATTATAATACTTTTATA
>NW_017259245.1:54261-56453 GCF_001594045.1 Atta colombica
ATTGCATAATACTGATCGCGCTAGATAAAGTACCGAGAAGCAGATAGTGCCAAATACGTTACGAAGAGAGTACGAGTTTCCCAGCAAGTATCTCTTGGGAGGAAGCAAATGGTCGAATGAGATTTCCGATATCGACGTTAACGGATTCTGGAAGTATCTTGGAAGGATTAGAGCTGGTCGAACCGCTGTTAATCGATAACGAGCAACGTCTATCGCGACGTTTCCCTCGGTGATAACCCTTCTAGCAGCTAAGCGAAGCGTTTAAATTACATTCGTGATGATGTGTACGAAGAAATCGCAGAATTAAGCTTTCTATATCTACAAATGAGTGATAAGATTATAAAGAATTGCATCACGTAAAAATGAAAGAGAATTCTTGCATAAATAAAATTTAATAATAAATGTTAATTTTTTTTCCCAAAATCAAAAGGAAGTAAAATAAATTGACTTATTTTAGCGATAGATAAATGAAGATAGATAAATGAAGATTGCAGAAACTGGCAAACGCTTGGCAGCGTATCGACAAACCGACAGTTATCGAGTGTACTTCAATAATGAACACTTAATGTGCGCCTTGGTACCCGGGCAAAGCGCGTTAACACGAGCCACAAGTGATTGATCGCAGCATAGCGAGCGCGATAGACCTAGAGAAAGGAAATACACTAGCGTTCAAGAGAGATAGGAGAAAGATGGCGATATCATCGACGTGCGTTAGTCGGTTTTCCAACATAGAGCTCCCGTTCATATTAGACGAAAGTAAGGGTCAGACTTTGCCATAGCGACCAATACAGATGAACGATACATCTAGGCAGTTTCGTGAATCGCAGATAAACTCTTAATGGAGGAATCAGTGTGAGGTTCAGACAGGTAGACGGTCAAAACTTACTCACTATTGATTCAACTGAATAGATTATGAGGGAGAAGACCGATGGGCGAGATAGAAGCATAGCATAACGATGAATAAGATATTCCAATCTGAGGGAATAAATCATATAAGTTACTATTTATGTTAATCACCGGCGTAAAATATTAATGACAGGAAGAAAGTATTACAGTTGGTGGACATCTTACTGCAAATGACGTGATATTGTATTAACATCTGTCTGAATCAAGCGATTTGATCGAGAATTATACACAAAATATATATTATTTTTTAAATTATTCGTAAAAATAATGTGTTCTGGAAAATATATTGTATTTTTATGACAAAAGACGAACTTCAATTCTATCGAAGTATTGTACGTATGTATTTTTTACTTAGTTCAAGCTTGTTTCATAAGTTAATAGAAGAACATCGAATTATGCGCCTTGCGCAACCAGTCCGAGAAAACAAAACACTGTCGCTAATATGATTATACATTCTGATCTTATAGTTTCTGACGTGCCACCCCCGATGGCGATGGATGCGCTCGGGCCATGAAACATCCTGTACTCATCGCGCGTATTCTACATGCGCATGCTATCGATAATGCCCGGATTCTAACGGGACGTTCAATAACGCGCATATCGAATCCATAAGTTATTAAGGCTTCGTGTGCGTTCGCCACTGGCTGACTACAGCTATACTACCGTCATGCGGGTGGCTTCGAGGATCGGTTACAATAGCAAGCGTGCTTCTCCCTCGCTTCCTCCGGCACGCTCTATCCCCGTTTTTCCTTGATCGCGCGCCTCGTAGCTATCGGCGAAATGGAATTACCTATATCCTGCGGCCCGACCGGCCATTCGACTTGCGTATTAAAAGAACCCTCACGTGGACCACGACGAGATAGCACGGCGCTATTCATTTCGCTCTGCTCGACGCTCACAGCTCTTTTTTCTACTTCGTTCTTTCTGCTCTTTCCACCTCTCTTCATATGACGAATTTCCATCGAAAATCTGTGCGACCGTTACAAGCACTTGCAGACTCGTCCGCGTCGGCCTGTCATTGTTCCTAACTCTCGATTTTCATTATGCACATTGCGCATATGTTCATATAAGATATAATTTCTACTCGAAAAATATATTTTTTACAATTGATAAAAAAAGTTAATTTTCATAAAAACATTTTAGCTGTTAACTTTTCATAGCAAAAATTATCACCAATCTTGTATTGTATTCCTCATAAATGTAGATCATTATTTATGGTATAATTAACTATTATATATTAACAACGTAATGTGTAAACATTTTATAATCGAAAGAATATATATATA
>NW_017259245.1:59469-67833 GCF_001594045.1 Atta colombica
CACACACACACACACACACACATATGTATCTTATATAATACTATAAATATTAATATATTATATATTTTGTTTTTTGCAACGAATCTCAATTATGCACTACATTTAACAAAGGTTAATTAGAGATTTTGACGTTCGGTGGTTGAATAGTGGATCCTAGAAATTAAATGACGGAATACATCGAGATACTCGAACATTGTTCGCTCGATCTGTGAACTCATGACAACTCAAACTGAGACACTTAATTGGATAGGACCAATCAGAAGCACACGAGATATACATCTCGGGTCGCATTCATCCACTTAAAACTAACTGCACGCCGGAGACCGTGAAAATCTCGATTAGAAGAGGAGCAAGAGACAGCACACTCAGCGTCCCTACGATAATTTTAATTTTAATTTCGATCGAATCTTCAGCACACCCTCCGCCAGATTCATCCCTGACGAGGTTAAGGAGCCGATCTAAAAACGTAATCCGCGTGACTTTCACGCGGGAAATGTATCTCCTTGTTTCTTATTCTGATCCTTTCTTCTTCTCTTTCCAAACGATATCTATTCACTTAACTAGTTTTAAAATTCTGCTCTAATCAGAGTTCACCTAGCGATACATTAGGAAAACAAATTAATTTCATCGATAATAAGATTGGAGATTCCATTAAAAGAGGGATAACAGTACTCTAAGTCGTCTTATTTTATTATGTCGCTATTAAGTAGTTTTGTCTTAATGTGAAACCTCGTATTGAATAAAGAACTCAAGATGTATATATCTTTATAAAATTTTAACTAAATGAATCTGTATCTTTATACATTTTACAAGTACTTTTTTACAGTTTTAATAATACATATATTTATATTTTTGTGTCTTTATGTAATTTAAATCGCTAGAATCATTTTTGTCGTACCATAAAATAATTTGTTAGCAATAAATTCAATCGTATTTATTATTTAAATATATAATAATTATTGCATTGATAATATCTGTGCGATAGTCGGATCTAGTCATGTGCGAATCTAATAATTATACGAATAAGATATGCTGAACGGCGAAAGCTATCGACGCGATACGAGAATGCGCGTTCTTGAAGCAGAAAATCGCACGGATCGTTCAATCGTTAATAATCGACTACTTGTGGGCATGCGTGCCTTCATCTAATTACCTCATCCGCTTCGTCGAACATCGCAGAGAATTTCTTCGGCGACATACGAATTCTCGATTGAACTAGTGATTGATAGTTCGCACGTATATACTCGATAATAGGAGATGATTCTAAACGATCCACCGTGGAATATTCTGCGATTAGATCGATAGTTTCGACACGAATGGGACTTAACTGGTATCAAGGATTCTCTTGTCAACACAGTTAATCAACTAAATGATTCTTCTACTTTAATTCATATTGCAAATAAGTTATTTCGATACTCTTTTTATCATATGATAAATATTAGCATTGCGTATATAAGGAAAATATTATACAAACATATATTTTGCTCAATAATAATCGAATTCATTAAATTTTATTTAAACGTAATGCGAACCTATGTGTATTTATCGCTGATTATTACTTTGTTTATAATAAGGTTATTGATCAATGAGATTGCAGATATAAATATACATAAGTCGTTCTAGATCTATTCTGTTTATACATGGTAACGATCACCACGGGCGCCAGCATGTCAGTACATTGTCGTAATGATGTTTTATAGATTTTTCGCGATGCATACGTGGCGATCGTATGAGCGCTTATGTTTATTTCAAATGGCTGCTTGCTTATAGGCTGCCTATCAGGGCAAACTTTAATACCTCTGCTAATCGATAGTTGTATCATATTACTTGGTCACGTTCTATGTGCGTGTAATAAAAGCTTTCAAATCGGCACAGAGATATCACACGTTAAAAAGTATTTATATTAATAAAGAAATTAGAATTCTATGTCACGAAAATGTAAATTAAAATCAGCGGACAATAATGCTGCATAATCATTTATGTGCATATGTGTTCTGATGTGCATATTCTTGCACATTTATGGCGAATGTCGATCTTTACAAAATCCATCTACATATAAAATTTTCGATTGTCACCTGTTATCCTCATTGTTTTGCGCGTATCGTACTTTTGAATTGACAGCCTTCAATTAAACGACGGTCAATCGTAATGCACATGCGCCACGGAAATTGCCAGATTGTATGAGGAAATATATTACACGAGGTTGTCACGAAAAAATCAGATGCAGGAATGTCACCGGTTCATTCGTCATTGTCTTGCGTACGATATTTACAGCGCACTGAAAATATGTCATTATGAAGAAAACCCACGCGCGTATTTGGGCTTAAACTGTAAATAACCTGTAACGCGTCCATCTTTTCCTGCAGGGACAATTCTTTAAAGTAATGCGCAATTATACAATATTAAAAATAACTGGACGAAATAGTATCATGAATATAATCGATGAACAATGGTAATGGTACATAATGTCACCGAGTGGAAACGAGGATTAATCCGAATCGTCCATTTACGATTATCAATAGGGACATTCTTCTTACACGGGGCACGTGCTCACCTCACGTTTAAGCGTGTGCTTTTACGCGTGCAACGGCCCATAAGTTCCAGTGCACGTGCACTCGAGACGTTTACGTGACGTGCGAGCGCGACGCGTACGTCGCCTCTACGTTGGACATCTATCTGACGTATGACGACTCCGATTTATTCCCAAACCATCGTTTAATCCGCTGCTAATGTCAATTTTCACAAAGTTCATTACGCTCGCTTGGTTAAGAGCCCGACAGCTGCATTCTTCTTCTTCACGATAATCGAAGGCAGTTGGAATTTCTGTCTAATTATCGATAGTCGAGATCTCTTCCTGTAGCGTGTGATAAAATGATTATATTCCGGTACCACGATATCGGCACTTGATTATCGTCTATGTTGGATGGTCGGGAAACGAACAATCTTAATAATTGGATAAGGAATGTATTATTCATCGTGCTATATTTATGCAGTCTTAATTTTAACCTGGCCATTATCACATCGAATATGGTATGTATAAGTACAATCTCTAATGATACGAGATATCCTTTCCTGCTCGCAACAATCGATTAATTGCTTCCTGTGGGGTTCACTTTTATTCAAAGTACAAAGCGGTAGAACAGACAGAATTAGTGGATGTCCGAAAGTTTAACGCATACGAATATAGGGTCTCTTCTTCTGATGGCCGCTAAGGAAACCAAATTAATCTCGCGCGAACGATAGGCCCGAATTGATCAAATGCGGGCAAGGGGTGTGATTTAAAAGTTTCTCTGTCAATCAACGGCAGCCGGGGTGTCTGCTGCGAATGGCTGAAAGGGTCGATGCGATTGATCTGGGGCTATCGAGAGAAAGGGTGGTAAGTAGAAGAGCGGGTAGGACAACGGGTTGTGCGAATAGAGCGATAGTAGAAGGAGAAAGCCTTTCGGCTCTAATTGCTGTAATTAAATTCGAGAACTTACCCGAACCTCCACCGACCAAAATCTTACACCTCCAGATTTCAAATCGTTCTTGGACTCACTTCCAGTATTGCCACGCGCCCAAGCGAATTATTTCCAGGCACTTTGTGCTATGACGTCGCATGTTTTTTTTCCGAAAAAATCACATATTTAACCGATAAGTTCGCAATCTCAATTAGTATTCTCGATTTCGCGGAAAATCACCTTTTATCCATATATAAAGTTTTTAAGTTTTAATCACACAAAGTAAAGGTAACAATTGTTTTATCACATCTTTTATGTTTATTGTCATATCTTACATGATCCCTATGAATGTTCGCGGATATTTTCATAATACGTAAATACAAATTGATCACTGATATTTTTCTGGCAATATCACAAATAAGACAAATGCGCAATTCTTTTACACTTATCTTTTATTTGCGCAAATAAGAAATCATTTCTTGATCACTTGAAAATATGTTATAAGAACGTTGCGCATACGCAGTCGAATTTCAAATGAATACGATCGAACCAAGGGTCACTATATCGTTACTGGACCTTTCTATCCTTAATGCGAACATCAAAGAACACAGTAACTTATTTTATTGGATCAAACATTGACGCACGATTAGCCGAAATGTATAAACTCATTTATTTCTCTATCGATAACCCCAACTTCCCGCAACAAGCGTGATATCCATTGGCGCCGAATTTACTTTTATACCGATAAAAAATTCAATGTCAGATGTAACTTTCGTATTATATTAGTACTTGTATAACATTATTCAATAAAATATTAACGAATTTAATATTTAATTTTTAAATTAAATTTATAATGATAACGATTTAATATATGCAAAATACTATTATTTTTAATAAATATCTCAGGTTTTCTCCCAATATTAAAATTATTATTTTTTATTAAAAAAATTTAATTACTTTTTGCTTAAAAAAATAATAAAACACATAGTGATGTAAATATATATAATAAATATGTAATTATGTAATCAATAAAGAAGTAAAATGTAATAATTAACTGATTAGTGTGTATTACATGTCGAATTTATAATATTTGAAATTATAATAATCGTAAAGTAAATAAATAATTTTTAAAACAGTCACCACTGTGAATTCCGGAAAGGCGTGGGTCATTTATTGCCCTCGTTTGAAAAGACACCCATACTATTATGCGCAATCCGTTGTAGATGATTCTATCATATCTCTTTTAGTCTGACCTGATAAAGATTCTTCTGGGCTCTGTATCAATATATAAGTTGTGGGTTAATATCTAAAAGACAAGTTATCGACTTATTCAAATTGTCTGACGATTTAATATTAATTAATTTATTTCTAGTGATGCTCTAAAATTTTTTGTTATTATGAAATATATAATGGCAAATTTTAATCGCTTAATAAATATATTAATATCAGATGTAATTTTTTAAAGAGAAAGTACATGAATTATTTGAGATTCTAAATCAGCAATCTAGTGAGAAAATAATCACTGGTTAAATTGTACATATTTTGGAATAATTGTTCATTCATGTTTGTTTACATTCGTTTGCTTCATCTAGAGCCAACTTTATCTGCTGCACGCAGAATGCGTATCGAAGTATTTTATATATTCTTAAAATTAAATTATATTAAATAATATTTGTTTTCTTTTAATATTACAAATATGATGTATCTTGCAATACATGTAATGTTATACATGGTAAATGTTTGATTTATAAGTATCGAATACATTGTTTAAATAAAACCTTTAGAATGCATTCGACTTCATGCTCAAGATATTTAAGTAAGCATCAAATGTAATTTTGTTTGAAATGTTGAGATTTAATTGAATATATCTAGACATGTCTCAGATAATATATTTCGGATATGTTTATTTTCGCAATTGCATATAGTGACAGTTTTAAAAACGAAAAAAGCAGGCAAATTTAATTCACGATTTGTCCGAGGTTTTCGTTTATTATTAACCGAATTTGCGTCAATCCTTATTACAAAGGAAATCCTTCGAGAAATCGTGAGCGCGAATACTTAATGAGAGGCGTTGGAGAGTGTCGTGCAAGCCTCGTCAATTGGACGCAGCCGGAGGCGGCAGGCGATAAGCATTAGAATCGTAGGATGGGCAATCATTGGCAACCTTTGTGCCGTTCTGCAGTTAGATCGAATTGCGATCAGTGATCTCTAGAATAGGAGATACTGCGGTGGCAGTAACCCGAAGGGATTTCCAGAAGACTAACGACAGATTGACCCCAAGTAAATGACAACGTGGATGCATGGTAGAATGCATGCTAAAAAAAATTCTGATTAGAATTTATTTATGAGAAAATAAGAGAAAAAAGACAGAGAAATGTGGAGGAGAGGAGGATGAATCTCAAAGACAGGATCATGAAGGAAATGCATGGGAAGAGGGGTAGGGAGGAGAGGATGATTTAGAAAGAACAGCCTAATTAGAAAGAGAGGATAAAACAGAGATAAGGGTGAGATCAGAGAATAACTTTCTCGGTTAAATGCAAATTTGTACGTTTGTCTAGGCAACTCCCGAGAATCCTAGGAGCTATCTTTTGGAGTTTAGGCTAATCCGCGATACAACGATATCTTACATTTTCAACAAAAAGAAATCAGTACGGAAATCGCAATTTGATCTTTACTTTATTCGATCGCTAATTGATAGTGATTCTCAATGCAAGCAGCAATAGTAATCATAATCATTAATTATAACTCGTTATATTCTATATGTGATCAATAATAAAAGAAGTCATGTATTTAAATTATTTATAAATTATTTATAAACAAACACAAAATTTATTTTAATTAATTTTATATAAATAATTATTTTTAAGAAGGACAAATAATTTGTACACGTAGTAAGGATTATTAACATGATATGTATTAAAATTAAGCACATCTCATAATTATAAATACTAAATATTCGTTGAGATTATTATTGCGTTTTATTGTTGTTAATATCAGATACGTTATAATGATACGTTTAGCATAATTAATTAATCATATAACAATAAGATTTTCTGTATTCGTGTTGCAATTGCAATTAATCGCAAGCCGAATTAAAAAGACATCACTGTCGCCTCTTAAACGCTACTTCAACTTTCCCGACACAATTAATAGATTCTTTGAGGATTGTGTTTCCGTACGCATTGGCATTGCCACTTCTTGTCATCAAAATTAACCTATTAACGCCCACCGTCTTCGGACTGCCAAGAGTAATTGACTCCGCTATAGATATTTGGATGGCTGCGCGGTACCCAACATTTGTCAAACAAGTTGAAAGTTTTGCTTCAACAAGTACCTTTGGAAAGGACAGAGAAATATTACGACATGTCGCGTACATTTTCGCGAAATATGAGCGACGCAAAGCGGTTGCTTGAAACGGCGAGTCGATGAATAATCGACGTGAAATAACGTAAAAGAAATCTCGCGCGTGGTACAGGATGAACAGAGTACGAAAGAGAATAAAATGTATCGCGTTATAATTAGTACATCAAAATTTATCTTTACGGTAGTATATTCTTTTGTCCTCTATTTCTATTTAATTTTTTAAAATTAATCGCAAATTTTATTAAGCTGTTTCTAAAAATATTTATGATAAAATTTCTCATGCTATACATGTTAATTTAATAGGAAATCTCGAAAATGATGTAAAGAATAAAATTATTTCTTCTTGCACTACAGAAGATCAAAACGCGTTGCTAAATTAAAATGATACATGCAATTGCAACTCTGACAATTGTGCCAGGAGAAAGACGGCAATAACAAAATGCAACGATATTTAAATAAGACGAACAGTTAAACAGTCTTGTACATATAATTCAACGTGTCATGTCGTAATCACATTCTTGAATACAGTATTCTATCGCAATACCAAGGAGAGGGAATTTAATTAACAATAATACGATACACAAATTATGATGCAGAAAAGCGACTCCAAATTGTATTCTCGCAAGGTGAAACAAACAGACGGATGCGCAGCGTTGTATCTACACTTACGGCATTAAAAAATCTCCACGTTTTCGTGTCGCAAAGTAACGGAAAGCGTGAGAATAACAAGCATACGACCAAGAGAACGAATAGCAGTAGAGAGAATAAATGGTAGAAACTGGTGGAAAAGAGAAATGGGAGAGAGTAAGAGAATGAAAGAGAAAGGACGAACATCGGAGAGAAAGAGGGAGACAGAAAGGTAACAGCCGTCAAAAGTTGCCGAACTAATAGGACGATTTTCAGCGCGGAGCGTTTAATTAAATTAATTATATGCGCACCTCGCCCGTAATATAAATTGTGAGCAAGCGTCGAGGATGAACGCGAAGGGAGTGAGAGTATCGGGAGGGTGGCAAGTTGCAGCGCGGGTGCGGACGGGGGAATGCCGTCGTGCTGCGATCGCCAACTTTGATAGTTACATTTCATCCATCTATCCCAGATACATTTCCCGCGGACTGCCGTGTGGCAAAGTTCCGAATCGGCTAACGGCACCGCCGGCAAAACGATTGCCGAGGTTGTACCATACTTCCAGGTCCACGTCTACGTACGTATGTACATGTGAATATGCGTTCACCCGATAAAAGTTAAGCTACCGACACTCAAGACAATGGCACTACCACGTCTGTAATCTGCGCATGTTATCGCGCGCCGCGCTATATCCCGCGGTTCGGCCTCTGATGCAATTTATCCATTTAATGTCCGACACACCGCAATCTATTTTCGCACGATGAAACTGAACTCTTTGATGCCCCCTGGGCCACCGAAAATTTGTATTAGGATTAGGAAGAGACAACTGAATTGACATTTGCCCATAAAAGATTAACTACTCGCTCTAATAAACGAGTCAAATGTTGATGTAAAAGTAACGGAGATTTTTAACTGCACATATATATATATATATATA